>NC_060189.1:19395499-19695499 GCF_021184085.1 Oncorhynchus gorbuscha | reverse complement strand
TTCGACAGCAAGATATTTGGACGTGCGGGGAAGGAAATGCCTAGACCTCTAGACGGTTTGTCAGATTTATATTTGAATTGGTTTATTGGTGCAAATGGATCGATAAAGACATGCCACTGTTATTCAGATTACATTGTAATTCCATCACAACCTATACTGTGCTTGTCTGTTGTGATTGCCTGTAGTCTATTTGCTATTTAGCTTTGAAAAATATCATCTTTCATTTATACCTCAAACAATAAATAAATAATAAATAACCCCAAGATTGCTAACTTCAAAAAAGTACAAATGTAGGCATATCCTATCCATGTTCCACATACCGGTAAAGGCTTGCCCTCCAATTTTGAGATGTATCGTCCGTAGACTTTGTATCACCAATTGAATGGAGGAAATTGAATTGAAATATCAAATCTAATTAGGTACATATACACCAAACACTATTTTTGTATTGGTGTCATGGTATCGTTTGCGACGGTTAAGTTGTGTATTGTCCATCAAAAATGGTTAGGTTATGCGTTTTTCTCTGGGTTTTCGCAGCGCGCTTTCTGCAATTGCTTTGCTTTCTTTTCTGCTAAACTTATAGCACCTTGGTATACCTACTTGTTAAGAGGGGACAATTAATAACATATGCTCATAATATATTTGAAACTATGCACTAAATACAACTTTTATTTGACAGAAAACATTTAGGCTTTGTTCATGGTCATTTTCTAATTTGTTATCACGCAGTTATAATATTGACATTTCAGCGTATGGAACAATGTTGTGGAACAATGTATGGAGCAATGTTGTTCGCGGGCTGTATGATAGTTTTATGACCGAACAATCTTGTTTATTTGGGCCGATTTGTAATTAGATTGTGTCCGGATTAACCAGCTCGATCAATAGATCACCTCCTCCTTAAGCAGATGCATGCGCTGTTGGGCCTGTAATGTGATATTATTGTGGATGTGTAGACTACCACCATGGTCCAAGGTTACAGTTATGGTATTATAAGGGTCTAAAGGCAAACAAGGATTTAATTTTTAAAAACGCATCACGATTCTTTCAAGGACACATATCTTGCTTCTGAGTTAAATGGCATTAATTGAATGGTCATCATAATAACCTGGTCGGCCCCACTCAGACGTCAGAAACATGCGGTTGGGCCGGTTGGGCACATGCGGTTGGGCTAGGCTAACTTTTAGCTCCAGGCTATTTCTCTCCACACTGCTGGGAGCACTGATGTCAGTGTTATTGCTATTTTGTTTCATTAATTAATTGTTATATTGTCAAACATAAACACCAAAGCATTATTTGACAATTTAATCATAAATGGGCGATGCTTTTATATTTCAAAACAGCCCCTCCCCCAGTGACACTGGCTGAGGTATACTGCAGCCGCACAGCAGATGGACCTGAGCGTGGTCACTGAAGTGCTTTCTCCATCACTGCGCGCTGGTTCAATAACCTGAGAGAGATTTGGAGAGATCAGTGAAGGGCTGGAGCGCTCGGTGTAAGAGCCGGGGTCCTGACCTACCACCTCAAAGATACACCGGCGGAACAAACCCACTCTGCCCACTCTGGTTGAATCAACGTTGTTTCCACGTCATTTCAATGAAATGATGTTGAACCAACGTGGAATAGACGTTGAATTGACTTCTGTGACCAGTGGGAAGTGACTGCTGCTGGGCATCAATAGACGAGACACTGCACAACTGGTAAATGTGCTATGTTGGTAGACTCATGTCAAATGTTGTGGCCCTTGTGTATGATGCTTAAAATTACATAAACTCTAAAAGGATCTAAAATGGAAACTATCGGAGGATCAGAGTTTATGCCTAAATGCGCCTAGGACGCACGGCTGCGCGCAGGTATTGCTCATGTTTTTGCTAATATTTTCTGCTGGATTACGCATTTAACTGTACATCCCATGTTTTTTTAAACAGCCAACCAAAACTAAATTCCAAACAGTCCTTCTGTAGCTCAGTTGGTAGAGCATGGCGCTTGTAACGCCAGGTTAGTGGGTTCGATTCCCGGGACGACCCATACGTAGAATGTATGCACACATGACTGTAAGTGGCTTTGGATAAAAGCGTCTGCTAAATGGCATATATATATTTTATATATCATATATTATATTCCATAATGGCACGCATTGTACAATTTGCACAAACATTTCAGGTGCCAATTATTCCAAAGGGAATTCAGGCATATTCACCTGAAGAAGTCCAGCGTACATGTGATCTTTTTTGTTTCTTCAATTAAAATACATTTACATATATTAGTATTATAGGCCTACTTATTTACACGTTAGTCTTATTTTAAGCCTCTCTCCATGGTCAAGTGACTAATTGTTGATGACTGAAGTTGCCTGTTGGTCCCATAACGTCAGACTTGAAGAAGGATATTCATGTATATAAATAGATAAACAAACACCGTTCGACAGGTGTAAACCTGGATTGACTGATTGATATCTCACACGCAGACTGGTATGCATAAGGATATTACTGGCGAAGGATATATCCATGCAAATTTCAATGCAAGTGATGTAACTTTATAAAAGTTTAATATAAACATATAGATATTTATAGTATGTCGAGCATGGGCCCTCTTTGTCAGATCTAAGCGCCTACTATTCCTGAAAAGCCAATGCACTTGTATTTACGGGAATATCCCCACCAAAAAAACATAACAATTACGATATTTCTAAACAAAGTGCGTCCAAAAAAACTAAAGAAATCCCAGAGAAATCCCAGAGAAATCCCAGAGAAATCCCAGAGAAATCCCAGAGAAATCCCAGAGAAATGGTACATTTGACTAATCATTGTCCATGATCCATCTAATGATGCTTCTTCTTCTATGGTCAGAATAATCTTTAAACTCTACTGCATTGGCCTACAACGGGAAATTGTTCTTACCATTAGGCCTAGCCACCTCCTCTTTCCCCGTTCGGCCTGTGTGTATTTTAATGTCAACATCCTTCAAGGTTATTTGGACACTTATCGTTTTAATAATAGTTTCCCTTTAGGCTATATGATAACTAAAACAATGACAAGGGATATAGACTACTTCTAGTCGATTACAACCACAATACCAGAAATTCAATTCGAACAAAATATGCTATGCATGACATTGGGTTTACACACATTTTCCAGCATCCTCTTGCAGATTGATATCCAAAATGTTTAAACTATGATTGCAATATATCAATGCAAGGACACTGCGACCAAACCCCATTTTTCTGATTGGTACGAAGATGAGAATTGGGGGGGGGTAACTCAAAAGATGCACTCAGGATTTCAATAAAGCCAAACTCTCATTTTACACTGGCGACCATTTTGTGCGTAAAAGCAGGTGCACATCTTTCATTTGCACTACTTGAAACTGTGTAGGCCCACCGGTAAGTAGGTTAAAGGTCCTCCCAAGTGGAGCAAGTATCTGACAGTCCTCTTGAAGGCCTTTTTCTTCTGCACGAGTTTTCATTCAACTACAATTAATTTCGCTTGATGGACGAAATGATGCTAATAGCCTGCAAAAAAACATATAAGGCAGTAAAACAAGTTTTACGCATGAAGATAATTGCAATGAGTGTTTTGGTAGGCTACTAGATATCAAACCCGTGAAGAATTTAGGATATTTGCATATCTTTTAAAGAACTAGTAGTCTAGAAACAATGTTCTTCATCTTCATCTAACTTTTGTGGAGGATCAAGTCGACATTCCTGCAATGTGTCCTACATTGACTAAAATGGTCTAATAATTGCATATGGCCTACATCGTTCACTATCAGATATTTTCAGTTAAATGTGTCTTTGTCAGTATAAAGTTCAGGTGTGAAGATTCATTTTTTGATCATGACAATCATTATCAACTATAATTGACTACTATAGAGTGTACTTTTCAATATTTCTTTCAAAACTTTGTTCTTGGGCTAGGCCTAATACTTGAATACATTCATTATGGTTTGTTAATGACATTTTTTGATTTGTCTCAGTTGCACTTATCTTTTTAATAATAGGGCAAGAAACATTCAAAGACCTCTTATGGTTATTGGATCTAAAAACCAAACAATCAAGGGCTTTTTGATACTATTGGCTTGTGCAAGATTCCCAAATATAATGTTTAGTGATAACAAAAACCTGATGTTGCATGCTGTAAATAATACTAGATATTCATACAATGTGTTTTTTTTTGTGAACAATAGTTTTTACTGAGTCTTTGAGAAATTATGGGAAAAAATGTCCGAAAGAAGAAAGCATATGTTGAAACACTTTTGAAGCACTTTTGTAAAACAAGTGTGCTACTATATTGTTGCTTATGGAATCTGATGCATTGTTTACATTAGCCCTTAAGAATGTACACCAGATATCTGTACTTTTAGCCCTCTCTTCAAATGAAAGTGTTGCTTTCCACTACTATTTATTGGTTTGATTGTGGATATTTTCACACAATTACTATTCTATACAAACATAATTCAGAAACAAAGCCAAGAAACGCTTATTAACACCATTGCGAGAACAAAACGAGGTGTACTTTGTCTGGTTCGGTATTTATGGTCAGTGGTAACATCTCTGACACACTTCTCTGCAGCATTGATTGTCCCAAACAGTAAGGGCACATAAACAAAGCTTTTGAAGTGTCTGTGTTTGTGACTCAGCCACAGTTCATAGCGAAACGTCCCTGCTGTCATTCTTCTACTATATCCAATTGCTTGGTCTGTGATTGTCCTCATTCATTGAACTAAATGTTACTAAATGTCATGCAGGTGATAGAGGACCCAAAAGCGACTTAACAGAAACAGAGTTTATTCAAGTCCAAACAGGGAATAACAGAAATCCTCTAGTCTGTAGAGGGGAATAACAAGAGAAGCGGCCACAGACTGCAGGTCGCTTCGGGTAGGCGCAGGCCGTAGTAGACAGAGACACCTGCTCACACGCAGCATCTGATGAAGGCAAAAAACACGACAGGACAGGGCGATACACAATCACAGCAAAAACACGACAGGACAGGGCGAAACGCAATCACAGCATGGTGAATACTAAACAAGGAACCGACGGGACAGGAACGGAACACAAAGGAATAAATAGGGACTCTAATCAGGGGAAAGGATCGGGAACAGGTGTGGGAAGACTAAATGATGATTAGGGGAATAGGAACAGCTGGGAGCAGGAACGGAACGATAGAGAGAAGAGAGAGCGAGAGAGTGAGAGAGGGAGGGGGAGAGAGAGGGATAGAAGGAGGAAAGAACCAAATAAGACCAGCAGAGGGAAACGAATAGAATGGGGAGCACAGGGACAAGACATGATAATAAATGACAAACATGACAGTACCCCCCACTCACCGAGCGCCTCCTGGCGCACTCGAGGAGGAATCCTGGCGGCAACGGAGGAAATCATCGATGAGTGAACGGTCCAGCACGTCCCGAGACGGAACCCAACTCCTCTCCTCAGGACCGTAACCCTCCCAATCCACTAAGTATTGGTGACCCCGTCCCCGAGAACGCATGTCCATGATCTTATGTACCTTGTAAATAGGTGCGCTCTCGACAAGGACGGGAGGGGGGAGGGAAGACGAACGGGGGTGCGAAGAAAGGGCTTAACACAGGAGACATGGAAGACAGGATGGACGCGACGAAGATGTCGCGGAAGAAGCAGTCGCACAGCGACAGGATTGACGACCTGGGAGACACGGAACGGACCAATGAAATGAACCGCGGAGTCAACTTACGAGAAGCTGTCGTAAGAGGAAGGTTGCGAGTGGAAAGCCACACTCTCTGGCCGCAACAATACCTTGGACTCTTAATCCTGCGTTTATTGGCGGCTCTCACAGTCTTCCCCGCAGACAAAGGCAGACCGGTAGTGAAGCCTAAGGCGATGTGAGACCATGGTCGAGAAGGAATGGGGAGCGGTCTGAGACGACCGGCAGGAGGAGAGTTACCCGACTTAGTCTGCGCGCAGTCCGAACAAGCAGCCACGAAACGGCGCGTGTCACGCTCCTGAGTCGGCCACCAAAAGCGCTGGCGAATAGACGCAAGAGTGCCTCGAACACCGGGATGACCAGCTAACTTGGCAGAGTGAGCCCACTGAAGAACAGCCAGACAGTGGAAACAGGAACGAAAAGGAGGTTACTAGGACAAGCGCGCGGCGACGCAGTGTGCGTGAGTGCTTGCTTAACCTGTCTTTCAATTCCCCAGACTGTTAACCCGACAACACGCCCATAAGGAAGAATCCCCTCGGGATCAGTAGAAGCCACAGAAGAACTAAACAGACGGGATAAGGCATCAGGCTTGGTGTTCTTGCTACCCGGACGGTAAGAAATCACAAACTCGAAACGAGCGAAAAACAACGCCCAACGAGCTTGACGGGCATTAAGTCGTTTGCAGAACGGATGTACTCAAGGTTCTTATGGTCTGTCCAAACGACAAAAGGAACGGTCGCCCCCTCCAACCACTGTCGCCATTCGCCTAGGGCTAAGCGGATGGCGAGCAGTTCACGGTTACCCACATCATAGTTGCGCTCAGATGGCGACAGGCGATGAGAAAAATAAGCGCAAGGATGAACCTTATCGTCAGACTGGAAGCGCTGGGATAGAATGGCTCCCACGCCTACCTCTGAAGCGTCAACCTCGACAATGAATTGTCTAGTGACGTCAGGAGTAACGAGGATAGGAGCGGACGTAAAACGTTCTTTTAGAAGATCAAAAGCTCCCTGGGCGGAACCGGACCACTTAAAACACGTCTTGACAGAAGTAAGAGCTGTGAGAGGAGCAGCAACTTGACCGAAATTACGAATGAAACGCCGATAGAAATTAGCGAAACCTAAAAAGCGCTGCAACTCGACACGTGACCTTGGAACGGGCCAATCACTGACAGCTTGGACCTTAGCGGAATCCATCTGAATGCCTTCAGCGGAAATAACGGAACCGAGAAAAGTAACGGAGGAGACATGAAAAGAGCACTTCTCAGCCTTTACGTAGAGACAATTCTCTAAAAGGCGCTGTAGAACACGTCGAACGTGCTGAACATGAATCTCGAGTGACGGAGAAAAAAATCAGGATATCGTCAAGATAGACAAAAACAAAAATGTTCAGCATGTCTCTCAGAACATCATTAACTAATGCCTGAAAAACAGCTGGCGCATTGGCGAGACCGAACGGCAGAACCCGGTACTCAAAATGCCCTAACGGAGTGTTAAACGCCGTTTTCCACGTGTCCCCCTCTCTGATGCGCACGAGATGGTAAGCGTTACGAAGGTCCAACTTAGTAAAGCACCTGGCTCCCTGCAGAATCTCGAAGGCTGATGACATAAGGGGAAGCGGAAAACGATTCTTAACCGTTATGTCATTCAGCCCTCGATAATCCACGCAGGGGCGCAGAGTACCGTCCTTCTTCTTAACAAAAAGAACCCCGCCCCGGCCGGAGAAGAAGAAGGCACTATGGTACCGGCGTCAAGAGACACAGACAAATAATCCTCGAGAGCCTTACGTTCGGGAGCCGACAGAGAGTATAGTCTACCTCGAGGAGGAGTGGTCCCCGGAAGGAGATCAATACTACAATCATACGACCGGTGAGGAGGAAGGGAGTTGGCTCGGGACCGACTGAAGACCGTGCGCAGATCATGATATTCCTCCGGCACTCCTGTCAAATCGCCAGGTTCCTCCTGAGAAGTAGGGACAGAAGAAACGGGAGGGATGGCAGACATTAAACATCACATGACAAGAAACGTTCCAGGATAGGATAGAATTACTAGACCAATTAATAGAAGGATTATGACATACTAGCCAGGGATGACCCAAAACAACAGGTGTAAACGGTGAACGGAAAATCAAAAAAGAAATAGTCTCACTGTGGTTACCAGATACTGTGAGAGTTAAAGGTAGTGTCTCAAATTTGATACTGGGAAGATGACTACCATCTAAGGCAAACATGGGCGTAGGCTTGTCTAACGGTCTGAAAGGAATGTTATGTTTCGAACCCATGCTTCGTCCATGAAACAACCCTCAGCCCCAGAGTCAATCAAGGCACTGCATGTAGCACCCGAACCGGTCCAGCGTAGATGGACCGACATAGTAGTACAAGATCTAGATGAAGAGACCTGAGTAGTAGCGCTCACCAGTAGCCCACCGCTTACTGATGGGCTCTGGCCTCTTACTGGACATGAATTAACAAAATGTCCAGCAACTCCGCAATAGAGGCACAGGCGGTTGGTGATCCTCCGTTCCCTCTCCTTAGTCGAGATGCGAATCCCTCCCAGCTGCATGGGCTCAGTCTCAAAGCCAGAGGAGGGAGATGGTTGCGATGCGGAGCAGGGAAACACCGTTGATGCGAGCTCTCTTCCACGAGCCCGGTGACGAAGATCTACCCGTCGTTCTATGCGGATGGCGAGAGCAATCAAAGAGTCCACATCTGAAGGAACCTCCCGGGAGAGAATCTCATCCTTAACCACTGCGTGAGTCCCTCCAGAAAACGAGCGAGCAGCGCCGGCTCGTTCCACTCACTAGAGGCAGCAAGAGTGCGAAACTCAATAGAATAATCCGTTATGGACCGTTCACCTTGGCATAAGGAAGCCAGGGCCCTAGAAGCCTCCCTACCAAAAACTGAACGGTCAAAAACCCGAATCATCTCCTCTTTAAAGTTCTGGAACTTGTTAGAGCAATCAGCCCTTGCCTCCCAGATAGCTGTGCCCCATTCTCGAGCCCGGCCAGTAAGGAGTGAAATGACGTAAGCAACCCGAGCTCTCTCTCTAGAGTATGTGTTGGGTTGGAGAGAGAACACAATCTCACACTGCGTGAGAAAGGAGCGGCACTCAGTGGGCTGCCCGGAGTAGCAAGGTGGGTTATTAACCCTAGGTTCTGGAGGCTCGGCAGGCCAGGAAGTAACAGGTGGCACGAGACGTAGACTCTGGAACTGTCCAGAGAGGTCGGAAACCTGAGCGGCCAGGTTCTCCACGGCATGGCGAGCAGCAGACAATTCCTGCTCGTGTCTGCCGAGCATGGCTCCTTGGATCTTGACGGCAGTGTAACGAGCGTCTGAAGTCGCTGGGTCCATTCCTTGGTCGGTTCCTTCTGTCATGCCGGTGATAGAGGACCCAAAAGCGACTTAACAGAAACAGAGTTTATTCAAGTCCAAACAGGGAATAACAGAAATCCTCTAGTCTGTAGAGGGAATAACAAGAGAAGCGGCCACAGACTGCAGGTCGCCCGGGTAGGCGCAGGCCGTAGTAGACAGAGACACCTGCTCACACGCAGCATCTGATGAAGGCAAAAAACACGACAGGACAGGGCTATACACAATCACAGCAAAAACACGACAGGACAGGGCGAAACGCAATCACAGCATGGTGAATACTAAACAAGGAACCGACGGGACAGGAACGGAACACAAAGGAATAAATAGGGACTCTAATCAGGGGAAAGGATCGGGAACAGGTGTGGGAAGACTAAATGATGATTAGGGGAATAGGAACAGCTGGGAGCAGGAACGGAACGATAGAGAGAAGAGAGAGCGAGAGAGTGAGAGAGGGAGGGGGAGAGAGAGGGATAGAAGGAGGGAAAGAACCAAATAAGACCAGCAGAGGGAAACGAATAGAATGGGGAGCACAGGGACAAGACATGATAATAAATGACAAACATGACACTAAACTTCCATTTCCTTTGAAGAGAGGATACATTTGATCAACCATGTGTAATTGTCTTCATGTTGTTTTGTCTGTGCTATTTTTCCATAGGTAACTGAACAGGTCGTTCAACTTTTTATTAAACAAGAAAGTGAGCCTACAATTTCATTTTTGATCTTTTAGTTTGGTAGACCTATTATATTGTCCTGATTTACCTGCCTTACTCCATCAGAGTAAGTAAATCTAGAGCAAAACATCGGTAATCTATTCATTGTTTGTCCCGTACAGAAACCAATGTGAAGTATAGGTAACTGGACGACTGATACTACATGCAATCAATATGGGAAAATGTTGGTTCTTAAAATAATTCAAGAAGTTACCCTTCTTTTATGGAGTTTGTGGGTGGTTGATGTCATTGATATACTATAGCAGACACTACCTGACTTACTCCATTTTGGTCTCACAATCATGTAAAAAAAGAAATAATCGAGAATGGTGTCACTCCTGTAATGTTGGCAAATAGATAAGTGTTTCCCGCTGTCCATGTTACATTCACTCAATGCCAGGAACTCAACTTTGCATGTTTTCACATAACAGTCGAGAGACGCTCGGTCTAATCCAGAGTTTCAAAGCTCTTTCAATAGCAGGCATTATGTGGAGATGAAGAAAACTTTTAAATAGTTTCAGAACTCAACAATGAATAGGTGAACAGGAGCTGAATACCAATGAGATGTTTTTTTTTAACCTGTATGTTATTTGTCCCACATTCGGCTTCCATGTAGCTTTTATCCGTTTAGCCACACAGCATTATCTCAAGAGATCAAAGTTCAGACAATATAATTACACAACACAACACAAAGTAAACCTTTATACCTTAGCCTCTATTATCTAATGGGGTTTGTCAGGATCCTCATCATGCATTATCATATTTGTTTATTCAAATGTGATAAAGACAGTTTGCAGTGTTGGGGAGTGGTATTTATTTGTATTTATTAAGGATTCCTGTTATCTCCACATCCTGGGGTCCAGCAACATTAAGGCAGTTATATACAATACAAAAATATTACATGACATGACATTTCATAACACTTTTCAGAACATTTTAAGTGTGTTCCCTCAGGCCACTACTCTGCTACCACATGTCTACAATGCAAAATCCATGTGTACATGTGTGTAGAGTGCATGTGTTAGCAAGTGTATGAATGTGTCTGTGCCTGTGTGTGTGTGTCTCTTCATAGTTCCATAAACTACATGTAGCTCAACTAGCCTAATTGAACTAGATTTTGCGGTAGCTTGGTGGTAGTTGAACTAAATTCAAATCTAGGTAGTGCTTTCAGTAGTTAATGACTTTTTTGCCATGTACTGGTGTAGCTAAGTACTGGGAGTACACACTACTTTTCTTACAAAAAGAAAAGATGAGTGAATTACATAAGAATTTCCATTATTTTTCGCCATCAGGCCTCCTTAATTCTCACTTGATACATTGTTTTTGTGTTAAATAGGCTAAATTACACATTCTTATACCATATGACACCAAAGTGAGCTGTTCTTGCAGTTTGTAGTCTATGATATTTCAGATGTACATATGTACATTTGTCACCAAGCAGTTTGGATGTAGTGAACTGCTTTTTCAGAGTAACTTTAGTTAAATAATCTATATTTTTTTATATAGGATATAGGGTATCTTTAGTGCTTAACTTCTTCCAGTGTGAAGTAATTGGTAGCTTGGTCAACTATATTTTCAGAATAGCTTCGCTAACACTGACAGTTCATTTGTAAGGGATGTTTTGTGTTTTTTTTTGTTTTTAAACTTATGAATGAGGCTGGTACCAAGTCTTCTGGGACCAGAGAAGCCCCTCCATAGTTGGTCATATACACCATATGACACTGATAGAAGATTAACTGATATTAACCCCCCCATCAAGTTATATTTTTTGAGTCAGCTGTATAGTGCCAGGGAAAAATGAAAACATGCACCCAGGGTTGGCCCCAGGACCAAGTTTGGGAAACCCTGATCTAATAGGCTCACGGCTTGCTGGGGCATTGTGGATCGGGTTAGCAGGGATATTCAACTCTTGCTCTACAAGGTCCGGAGCCTGCTGGTTTTCTGTTCTACCTGATAATTAATTGCACCCACCTGGTGTCCCAGATCTAAATCAGTCCCTGATTAAAGGGGAACCATTTTAAAAAACGAGTGGAACTCAGAAGAGGTTGGTGGGAGGAACTATAGGAGGACGGGCTCACTATAACGCCTGGAGTGGAATAGAATGGTACCAAACACATCAAACACAAACCACAGATTTTTTCCCAGCCATTACAATGAGCCCGTCCTATAACTCCCCCCATCAGTCTCCTCCACTATTTAAGGCCCAGTGCACTAATTTTGTCAAAAAGTATATTTTTTTCCCCAAAATTATATATGAAAAAAACAAAACATTTATTTATTATTCCAATTTTTCAGGGGGTGCTGCAGCACCCTCAGCACCACTACTTCCCGCGGCTATGACGGGACTACATTTTCTTCTGTGATTGAGTTGGCAATTGTATTTGGACTTAATGTTGTTTCCAAACAACTTCCAGCACACATTTTCATAAAACTGGATGCATCTACTAGTTTATACATCGATAATAAAGTTATGACTATGTAGAAGTTGTGATAATGTCATTTTGATGCTTGCCAAAATAAGATCTTCTACAGGTGCACTATTATAATGCCCTAACAAGGTGCACCATAATATCACATAATGCATTAAATGACACACACAAAAATCCAACCATGGGTTTCAGTATATTATAGTTTATTACACATTTATTAATAAGTAATTAACCGTCTACAAACTTGATATACAACCTTACAATACCTCTTTAGAAAGTGTATACCTTAATGTAAAGTGTTTGTGGATTTTTATTAACAGAAGTATTGGTTATTCTGGGGGTGGGTGGACAGTGCTTTTAGAGAAATTTGTACATCATCAACTATTGTAGAAACATGGAACTCAAGATTCTACATTGAAGAAGTTCATTCAAGACGTTACATTGAAGAAGTTAATTCTAGATTGTACATTGAAGAAGTTCATTCAAAATTTGACATTGCTAACTGTAACTGAGACTCCACCTCACTAAACATGCCCCTGCTGCCATGACACTGGACTGTACAGTGATATTATATCCCTTACTACTTGTGATGCTAAGCTCTCTTTTGTTTGTGTTTTTTGTGTTGTCTTGTGCCACTGGTTCTCCCGTTGCAGGTGATCAGTCCTCCCTCTATACCAGATCCTCCTGAGGACACTTGATGTCATCTTGTCCTCCTGGTCATTATGCTACTTGTTCCTCTCAACAATACTGCCCTCTAGCCTCTTGCTGCTTCCCTACTCGAAATGCCTGGCTGGCCTTTTCTATCAAACCATCGTGAAATTGTGTGCAGAAAGTCCTCTCCTTAATACTCCTCCTACTAGCGGTGTCTTTGGGACACAACAAAGGATCCCTCCAGACAACTTGGTTGATGGACTTTTATCAGCAATCAAAGTTCATGTAAAACAAAAGATGTTCAAGTGTCTGTGTTCCATTTCATTTTAAAGGGACACTTCACTGAAAATGCAGACTAGAATTATAAGTAATCTGTCTAGAACCTTACCCGTTTGTGCCCTGGCCTGCCTTGAACATCCTTGCCAGACACGTAATTGTTAGCTAGCTAAATGGAGCTTGTGGAGGATATGTTCAATGAGTGTATTTAGCACATGAGTGCATGCGCAATGACAGCTAACGTTAGCGTTAGGCCTACAAGTGTTACTGACTGGCTGGGGCTGTAATTATCCTAGTTATACGTGTCTGCATTGTGTCTGTCTCTGTCATGTTCTAGAGGGTATTATTTTTCAAGAGCACAATTCCCGCTTGCATTTTAAGCCACGCCCACCCAAACTCTGATTTGTTGGAAGAGTTGAAAAGCACCCTCTGTCATGACTGTCCTGATCAGGTCAGGTTACAGGAGACCACAACCCTACAGATTATCTCTCAACCCCAACAGAGGAGGAGAGATCTAGGGGTCTGAAGATATGTGGGGTTTTATGACCCCTCACGCCCCTGGTAAATCTCAGGCGACAGACAAATTCCTTTGTCCTGTTACTATGGAGAACCAGCCTCAGAACATTAAACATGAAATAAAGGGACAATGGTTTCCGTCAGCCACAATGGTGGTCATGACGATAGATGGAATTTGAAAATATATGTCATTTTTGTTTTACATTTACATTTACATTTAAGTCATTTAGCAGACGCTCTTGTTTTGTTATTAAAGGTTAATAGATGACGTTATTACGAAAACATTGTAATGTGAAGAGTTTTCCTAGTATATGTTTCATGTTTATACATTGTACGTTGTATGGAAAATATCCAAATCAAAGAGAATGTTTTGGGGAAGATGAAATGTTAAGTTGGTTGTCTAAAATTGGATTTGAATAAAATCCGGACCTTGCCTCTGTCAAGGATTTCCTCCTCTTCTTCAGAAGAGGAGAGGCGAAAAGGATCAGAGGACCAATATGCGGCGTGGTAAGTGTCCATGGTTCTTTTAATACGTGAATGTACACATGAACACTACAAAACAATAAACATGGAAAACCTAAACAGTCCTATCTGGTGCAAAGACGGAGACAGGAACAATCACCCACAAACACACAGTGAAACCCAGGCTACCTAAGTATGATTCTCAATCAGAGACAACTAATGACACCTGCCTCTGATTGAGAACCATATTAGGCCGAAACATAGAAATACCCTAAAACATAGAAAAACAAACAGACTGCCCACCCAATTCACGCCCTGACCATACTAAATAATGACAAAACAAAGGAAATAAAGGTCAGAACGTGACAGCCTCATTCTCTTGGTACGCCCAGAGAATTGCCCTAAAGGCGGTTACGCCCACTTCTGACCCAAGGGTATAAAACCTGTGAGTATAGAATTTACAGGACGATGTGGCCCCAGCTGCAGCAAGGTCTAAAAAGTCAATGGACCCAGAACGCAACGCAAGTTTGGAGGCAAAGAAATCCTTTTCTACCCAAGCTACGGATGAGTAGCTGTGTCTAAGCGGGTGAATTCAAGTCAAACTACCTAGCCTCCATCTTCTATCGAATCGGGGTATCTAAAGGGTTTAATTCCTATGCTGTGAGCTCTGAGGTACAGAGCTGTCTGTCCTCAGAAGACCCCTTCCAGAGAAAAGGGTGAGGGAACAGACTCCTAAGCCCAAAAGGACACAGACTGCGGGAGGACGATCCGGGAGGTGCGCCGGAGTAGTGCATCATCGAACAGCTGAAGGGAACAGCTGAAGGCCTACGCAGAGAATCCTCGGAGATCATCCCTACGTAATTACATCATTATATTCTGACCCATAAGAGCGGGAGTTTGGGACAAGGCTAGGTTTAGAATAGCATAGCTGACAAATTCACCCAAATGTATATTTATTTTGTGTACTTTCTTTTTTCTCTCTCTTTTGAAATCCTCATTGTGGGTAACACGTGCCATAGTGTGTTGGCCCGTTATACTAAGTTCTAATCAACAGCCTATAATGTGTTTTGTCTATGTGTATCTTTTATCATCATTTTAGTTTTTTAGTAAATAAATATTCAACTAAGATTGGTGTGGTACGAATTCATTGGTGAGACCCGGGTTCGTGCAGATTCACGGGCTATATGACTTTCTGAACGAGATTGGTAGAGGCAACTGGTTAATTAGCGGCTGTTGTAAAATTGATATTCTGATATTCTTAGAGTTAATTTGGCAAATATAAACTCAATAAAAACTAGTTTTCCCATGGTGCCCCAGGTTAATTAGTTAATAATTGCTTGATTCAGTTAATCACGCAATTAGAAACTTGAATCATTCGATGAACAACAGTCATCACATTATCTAATACAACGTCATGCCACCTCCGTGATCATGTTTAACTATGAAATGTTAAGCTAAAATACATGCCTTGTTTTCCTCATTATTGTTGAGGCGTATCTGTCCATTTCCTGGTTAGTTTGACTGTCAAACTGGGTGCGTTCGAGTGCATGGTTTATTCAGGGTATCGTAATACGGTAGTAGTTTATTCCCGGGGGGATGTACATCACAGGAGGTTGGTGTCACCTTAATTGGTGAGGACGAGCTCGTGGTAATGGCTGAAGAGGAATGGGTGGAGTGATATCAAATACATCAAACACATGGTTTCCATGTGTTTATGCCATTCCATTAGCCCCATTCCGGGCAAACTATTATGAGCCGTCGTCCCCTCAGCTGCCTCCACTGATGTACATGTTTATATCCCTAACTTCCATTTATGCTTAAAGCATGGGTGTAGCATCTTTATTGAAGTGTGCGCTATGGAAATACATATATGTTTATGATCCCCACATGTTGTATTGAATTTCATGTCTTTTGAATATTAATTGTCATCATGATGTGAAATGATTTCCTATTGGCTGCTTTTCCACTTCTACTGCTCCTCTGCTGCTGCTGCTGGGTTTTTCCAGGCATGGGTGAAGCCTGTTTTTTTCTTTTGATAGAGCTCCACGTAATTTATTCAGTTTATGTTCTTTGTTGCTCTGACCAGTTTGCAATTATTGTGAGTATTTTTGGCACCTGGTATTATCTTCACGGTTGCTAATTAAAAGCTTCACTCTGAGCATAAAAAAGTGAGTAGGGTCTATCTGCAGACTGTGGTTATTACATGCTGCGCCCACTACATGCTGCAACTAGCTAGGACACCGGCACACACTGTCCTTACCCCCTCCTGCTGAGCACTTCTTTCCCGCCGTTATTTTAGTTAAGGCGAAGGTAATCATTCTCCAGTAGTGCCACACGAGAGTTGAGTTTGCTACACTTAACAGAACTGCGGGAACGCAGTGCTCGGCAGGCAGGGTCAAAGGACACTGTGTACCGGTGTCTCCTAGCACAGCTAGCTAGCAGGTTCCTTCTTCTTCTGTGGGCATTTAAAGCAGTTGGTATCCAACATTGGTGCATTACCACCACCTACTGTGTTGGATTGTGGGTCAGAGTCAGCACTACCAGCCTCAATGTCAGTGGACACAGCATGTAGCATGTTAAAATCCTACTGCTGGGTCAACCTCACATACCAGGTGCTGTTGTTTAAGTATTTCTAAGACTAATTTGCTACCACCAAGGGTGATGCACAGCAACCATTTGTGCCAGAACACTCACCACACATCAGCCAGAGAGGAGTGATATGTGCCAATTAGGAATCAAGGGGATGTGGCACCAGGGTCAACACCCCCAGTCTTACAATAAGTGCATGGGATTTTTTTGGACCAGAGAGAGTCAGGACAACATCCCACTCGAATGATAGCAGACTACACAGGGCAATGTCCTCTTCACTGCCCTGGGGCATTGGCATCTCCTTAGACAAGAGGGAAGAGTGCCCTCTACTGGCCCTCCAACACCACTTCAAGCAGCATTTGGCCTCCCATCCAGGGACTGACCAGGACCTACACTGCTTGGCTTCAGAGGCAAGCGTAAAGTTGATGCAGGATGGTATACTGCTGGTGAAACAGTTCAGCACTGTGTCAGATAAGGCAATAAAAATGTTACAACTGGACAAAAGACTGAGGAGCTTTTTATCAGCAATCAAATTAAATCATAACGTATTATTCATATCGTATTATCATAACATGAGAAAATGTCTACCCAACGGACACCCCAATTTATCATTGCTACAGTTGTAAATGTGTAAATACTATTATTATTATCATTGTCTCATTCACTTCTCTTTTTTGACCTGTACTGATCATAACAATTTCACTGTACCCTGCAATTATATCTGCGTCCCTGTGCATGTGACTAATAAACTAATCTAATCTAGTTAAAGGTACGGCATTGATAACACATTCACATGAAAATAATAAACACTAAGTTTATAAATCAGACCCTTATTGTGAATTGAAAGATCTACATACAAATCCTGGTCTAGGGAGGAACTTTTACCCTACAGTAATTACCATACATGTTTTTCTTTAGGCTCACTTGTCAGATAGGCCTATATGTGTGACAGTGTCATGTTTGAGTTAAAAAATATATATTTTTGTCCTTTCAAATCAAACTAATATGTACTGCTGTGAACAGATAAGGGGTTCACGTTTTAGCTAATAGTGTTACACTAGAAATAACAAAAGACAATTAAAAAATATTTTTGCAGTTTTCTGCAAGAATGCCTGGATATCTTGTGTAGTCATCATTAATGTTAATTGTTTCTCTTCATAGTTGTAATGTTAGAGTTGCTGTCTGTGTGATTGGTTTTCTTCCTTCAGAAAATCACTATCTGCAAGCTACTATTAAAAACAGCAATAAACACACAGAAGGTATAATGCCTAAACAACAAGTGGGAAGGTAGAGAGACAGACAGACAGACAGACAGACAGACAGACAGACAGACAGACAGACAGACAGACAGACAGACAGACAGACAGACAGACAGACAGACAGACAGACAGACAGACAGACAGACAGACAGACAGACAGACAGACAGACAGACAGACAGACAGACAGACAGACAGACAGACAGACAGACAGACAGACAGACAGACAGACAGACAGACAGACAGAGGTTTAGTCTGATTCCCTACCCTTCTCCCACTTGAGTTCACAGAATGTTTTGCATATTGCAGAGATGGCCAGAATATTGTCTTCTTCTAACTTTGCTTAATAACAACAAGTGAAAAGAGATGTTTACCACAATTACCACCTATACTGGGGGAGATGTTTACCACAATTACCACCTGTACTGGGGGAGATGTTTACCACACTTACCACCTGTACTGGGGGAGATGTTTACCACAATTACCACCTGTACTGGGGAGATGTTTACCACAATCACCACCTGTACTGGGAGAGATGTTTACCACAATTACCACCTGTACTGGAGGAGATGTTTACCACAATTACCACCTGTACTGGGGGAGATGTTTACCACACTTACCACCTGTACTGGGGGAGATGTTTACCACAATTACCACCTGTACTGGGGGAGATGTTTACCACAATTACCACCTGTACTGGGGGAGATGTTTACCACAATTACCACCTGTACTGGGGGAGATGTTTACCACAATTACCACCTGTACTGGGAGAGATGTTTACCACAATTACCACCTGTACTGGAGGAGATGTTTACCACAATTACCACCTGTACTGGGGGAGATGTTTACCACACTTACCACCTGTACTGGGGGAGATGTTTACCACAATTACCACCTGTACTGGGGGAGATGTTTACCACAATTACCACTTGTACTGGGGGAGATGTTTACCACAATTACCACCTGTACTGGAGGAGATGTTTACCACAATTACCACCTGTACTGGGGGAGATGTTTACCACAATTACCACCTGTACTGGGGGAGATGTTTACCACAATTACCACCTGTACTGGAGGAGATGTTTACCACAATTACCACCTGTACTGGGAGAGATGTTTACCACAATTACCACCTGTACTGGGGGAGATGTTTACCACAATTACCACCTGTACAGGGGGAAAACAACACTCTCTATGCCTGTTCCAGTAAGTAGACACCATGGCCAATCACAAGGCTGCATGTACATTATTTGATCTAATACTGTCTGTACTCTCGTCAAAGGTCAACAGCTTGACTCCATAGATAGGCCCAGTCAATATTAGATAGAACGTCATGGCCCTGGCCGTCTGTTGGAGAACAACCTGTGGTTACCTAGGTTACTGCAAAAACTCACAGCATAAACTTGACCTTTTTTAAAACTAAACTAAACAAGTTAAATATCTTACCTGTGATGAAATGTTTTCCACACACACAGCTATGTGTAGCCTACTTGGACACTAGGTCCTCACATTTCCAACTCTCCCACACAAATAGCCTGAAGCCACAGGGCTCTTCTCGCAGGCTCTATTTCCTTATGTGGGAGCATTGCTAACTGGTTACATGTACGTTGAACAACACAGCAGCTTTTTGGCATGTTTTGTTATTTCTGTATAACAATAAATGGACAACAAAGTTGTTTATTTTACAATGGGGTCAATGGCAAAGAATGTTTGTTTTCCTCAATTTTGGGCCTGGTCGAGGGGAATTCCTTATTATTATGTGAGTATCAATTCGGAGTATGCTGTAAAGGGGTCGATGAAACGCAGACCGTTCCATTGACCAGATTGGCGCACATTCAGGTTTAGAAGAGGTGACTGCTAAATGCTAACTCTGTTCGTAAAAGACAGTTGCATAGCTAGCTACAGAAATCGGTGGTGGTAGGCAAAGATGTTTTTAACTGTAATGCAGTTGATTGTTGACGATGACAGGAACATGTATTGGTGGTGACATCCATACAAGCATTATACTCAGATTTTTACCTCAAAATAGTATGAAATACACATATAAACAATAGCCTAAATGTAGGCACATTTTACTGGGGGGGCAATGAGGAGATTCGGAATCTGTTCCTTGCAGCCCTTTCCCCCCCACGTGTTTCCATGGCAATTCTATTGTTTGTTCAAGTTCCATTGACCTCTTTGAATCAAATCAAATCATATTGTATTTGGCAAATGCTTCATTAACAACAGGTGTAGACTAATAGTGAAATGCTTACTTACGGGTCATTCCCAACAATGTAGAGAAAAAAGAAAGATAAATAATAGAAAATAATAACACAATGAATAAATACACAATGAGTAATGATAACTTGGCTGTATACATGGGGTACCAGTACCGAGTCCATGTGCAGTGGTACAAGGTAATTGAGGTAGATATGTACATATAGGTAGGGATAAAGTTAGCACATCTATGCTCTGTCTCTCTCCCTTTCCATTTGTTGTTTAGGCATTAGACTATTTCTGTGTGTTTATTGCTGTTTTTAATTGTAGTTTGCGGAAACATGCCCGGGATTACCCACAACGATTGAGAGGTAGAGCCTACCTGTTACGCCCTGACCTTAGAGAGCCATTTTATTTTTCTATTTGGTTAGGTCAGGGTGTGATGTGGGGTGGGCATTCTATGTTTTGTATTTCTGTGTGTTTGGCCGAGTGTGGTTCCCAATCAGAGGCAGCTGTCTATCGTTGTCTCTGATTGGGAATCATACTTAGGCAGCCTGTTTTGCCACCTTAGTTGTGGGTAGTTGACTTTGTTAGTGGCCTGTATAGCCCTAGTAAGCTTCACGGTCATTTTTGGTGTTTCTTGTTTTGTTGGTGACATTCTTAATAAAGGAAAATGTACGATCGCCACGCTGCACCTTGGTCCGGTCATTTCCCGGACGACGTTCGTGACACTACGTGCAAAGTCATCACATGATCACAGTATTGAATTGTTAGCTTTTTCGAATCATTAACTACGCACACTTTCAATTTTTCAAATAAAGTCAGTCAGCCCTGTCACTTGGTTTGCAATACAGCTGAGGGATGGAGCTGAAAGAATGTTCCCTCTTCACTAGGGTGTTGTTGTTTCTCTAATCAAGTTAGAGAGGCTCGGTAGTACTGATAACACTAGAAAAATGTATCATTGCTTGGTAGAAGCTGTTTGTAGATTATTTCTAACTCTTCCACTTGTCACTCCCTCTTCAACAGATTTTCCGCCAGCATGGTGACATTGGGTGGAACCACATAGACCCAATAGATTACTTCTGCGACTGGGCTCAGTTCCAACGGGATAAGCTTCAACATGCTGGCCATCATTGAGTCCTGTGTATTTGTTTATAAATTACAGCCTGCGCAGAGAGTGCACATAGTTATTATTCTGATAATTGGAAGCCTCAAGCATTGAGTGGAGACTCCACTGGAAGGTTATTCTGGAGGCCTACGGGCTGTCAGAGCAGTGGGACAACATCAACCCACTGCTGCAGAGTGACTTGAGCTTCAGGTTTGCCACGTTAGAGCAGCTAAAGGGCTGATAAGGATGCAGAAAAAATACTGGCAGTGGAGTCCGAATGACAGAGGCCCCTCCTTTACCTCCGCATGAATTTGAGCTTCGGCACAATGTGGGCACTTTACCTGGTCATGTGCATCACCTGTGAGCTCTTGGGCCTGGCGGTCCCCACCTACTTTGCCATGAACATCCTATGGTTGGAGTGCACTAACAGCTTATTGGTGGGGCTGATGTTCTGGCTCAAGAGTGATTGTCCAACAGCAATCTCCCTGACGACATCTGCCAGACTCTAACGAACATCCAAAGGCTTTGTTCAGCCTGTCAGGCAAGGACAGAAAGCCGCTCCTGCATGTCTGAATCAGGCCAAGCAGGCCAAAGGAAAAGCAGACGTGATTCATGACACATAGGCTTACTGATGACCAGCAGGGTCAAACAATAATCACAGTGGTTCTAGAGGGTGCAACAGGTCAGCACCTGTGGAGTAAATGTCAGTTTGCTTTTCATAGCCGAGCATTCGGTTGAGCCAGCGGGTGCGGCAAAGAGAGAGAGAGGGAAAGCGAGAGAAGAAGATTTGAATACAGCAGGTCCGGGACAAGGTAGCATGTCTGGTGAACAAGTCAGGGTTCCATAGCTGCAGGCAGAACAGTTGAAACTGGAGCAGCGGCATGACCAGGTGGACTGGAGACAGCCAGGAGTCATCAGGCCATGTAGTCCTGAGGCATGGTCCTATGGCTCAGGTCCTCTGGGAGGGGAGGGACAGACAGAGAGAGAGAGAGAATTAGAGGGAGCATACTTAAATTCACACAGGACACTAGATAAGACAGGAGAATTACACCAGACATAACAGACTGACCCTATCCCCCGGCACATAGACTATTGCAGCTTAGATACTGGAGATTGAGATGGGGGGGTACACTGTGGCCCCATCCGGCGATACCCCCGGACTGGGCCAACCAGGCAGGATACAGCCCCCACACCACTAAAGGGATATCAATAGACCAACAGCTTACTACCCTGAGACAAGGCTGAGTATAGCCAACAAAGATCTCCTCCACCTCACGAGCCTGAGGGCGATCAAGACTGGACAGGAAGATCACGTCAGTGACTCAACCCACTCAAGTCGAGTATAGCGCAAAGAAGCCTTGCATGACGTGATGCACCCTTCCAAGGGACAGCATGGAAGCCAGAGGCAGAGAATCCCAGTGGAGAGAGGGGAGCTGGCCAGGCAGAGACAGCAAGGGTGGTTCATCCTTCCAGTGCCTTGCCGTTAACCCCTGGGCCAGACTACACTCAATAATAGGACCTACTGAATAGATAGGTCTTCAGTAATGGCTTAAAGGTTGGAACAGAGTTTGCAACGCTCACATGGAAATGGCAGACTGTTCCATGAAAGTTGAGGTGAAAGCCCTGCCTCTAGCTGTTTGCTTAGAAATTCTAGGGACAATAAAGTGGCTTGCGTCTTATGAAGCGTCTTATGACCATACGTGCATATATGTACTGCAGGACAAAATCATAGAGATAGGTAGGAACAAGTCCGTCTTTGCTTTGTAGTTTAGCAGTGAAACCGTGAAATCAACCCTAGCCTGAAGAGGAAGCCAGTGTAGAGAGGCTAGCACTGGAGTAATATGACACATTATTTTGGTTCAGGTCAAGATTATAGCAGCCGTATTTAGCACTGACTTAAGTTTATTTAGTGCTTTAATCCGGGTAGCTGGAGAGTAGAGCATTAAACCAGTCTAATTTAGAAATGACAAAAGCATGGATTCGCTTTTCTGCATCATTTTTGGACAACAACTTTCGGACTTCTGCAATATTACGAAGATGGAAAAAAGCTGCCCTTGAAATAGTCTTGATATGTTCATCAAAAGAGAGATCAGGGACCAGATAATGCCGTGGTCCTTCACAGTTTTTTGAGGCGACTGTACAACCATCAAGATACATTTTCAGATCAAACAGCAGATCTCTTTGTTACTTGGGTCCTAGAACTAGCATCTCTGTTTTGTCCGAGTTTAAAAAATAAACATTTGCCGCCACCCACTTCCTTATGTCTGAAACACAGGCTTGCAGAGTAGGCAAATTTGTGACTTCACCATGTTTTGCCGAAATGTACAGTTGTGTGTTTTTTAAAACATTTTTCACCTTTATTTAAACAGGTAGGCCAGTTGAGAACAAGTTCTCATTTACAACTGCGACCTGGCCAAGAAAAAGCAAAGCAGTGTGACACAAACAACACAGAGTTATACATGGGATAAACAAACATAGAGTCAATAACACAATAGAAAAATATATATACAGTGTGTGCAAATGTAGTAAGATTAGGGAGGTAAAACAATAAATAGGCCATAGTGGTGAAATAATTACAATTTGGCAATTAAACACTGGAGTGATAGATAGTGCAGAAGATGAATGTAAAAAGTAGAGATACTGGGGTGCAAAATAGCAAAAAAAGAAATAACAACATGGGGATGAGGTAGTTGGGTGGGCTATTTAGAAATGGGCTATGTACAGATGCAATGATCGGTAAGCTGCTCTGACCGCTGATGCTTAAAGTTAGTGAGGGAGATATAAGATTCCAGCATCAATGATTTTTGCAATTCGTTCCGGTCATTGGCAGAAGAGAACTGGAAGGAAAGGCAGCCAAAGCAGGAGATGGCTTTGGGGATGACCAGTGAAATATAGCTGCTGGAAAGCGTGCTACGGATGGGTGCTGCTATGGTGATCAATGAGCTGAGATAAGGCGGGGCTTTACCTAGCAAAGACTTATAGATGAACTGGAGCCAGTGGGTTTGGCGACTAATATGAAGGGAGGGCCAGCCAACAAGAGCATACAGGTCGCAGTCGTGGGTAGTTTATAGGGCTTTGGTAACAAATTGGATGGCACTGTGATAGACTACATCCAATTTGCTGAGTAGAGTCTTGGAGAGTATTTTGTAAATGACATCGCCAAAGTCGAGGATCGGTAGCATAGTCCGTGTTGTGAGGGTATGTTTGGCAGCATGATGGAAGGATGCTTTGTTCCAAAATAGGAAGCCAATTCTAGATGTCTTTTTGATGCTTAATGTGAGTCTACAGTTTACGGTCTAGCAAGACATCAAGGTATTTGTAGTCAGAACCATCCAGAGTAGTGATGCTAGACGAGCGGGTGGGTGCGGGTAGCGATCGGTTGAAGAGCATGCATTTAGTTTTACTTGCATTTAAGAGCAGTTGGAGGCCACAGAAGGAGTGTTGTATGGCATTGAAGCTCGTTTAGGACCTTGAGAGTGGCTGAGGTGCACCCATGACCCTCTCGGAAACCAGATTGCGTAGCGGAGAAGGTACGGTGGGATTCAAAATTGTCGGTGATCTGTTTGTTAACTTGGCTTTCGAAGCATAGCAGTGAAAGTTGACATTGTGTTTCTGAATGACATCCACACGAGGTAGAATATATAGTGAAAACAATAGTGGTCCTAAAACAGAACCTTGAAGAACACCGAAACGTACAATTTATTTGTCTGAGGACAAATCATCCACAGAGACAAACATATCTTTCCAACAGATAAGATCTAAACCAAGCAAGAACTTGTCCGTGTAGACCAATTAGGGTTTCCAATCTCTCCAAAAGAATGTGGTGATCGATGGTGTCAAAGCGGCACTAAGGTCTATAAGCACGAGGACAGATGCAGAGCCTTGGTCTGACACCATTAACATGACATTTACCACCTTCACGAGTACAGTCTCAGTAATATGGATTTCAATGTAAAAGATGCACTTTAATTTACCTTCATATTCTTCCACAAGATTCCTCCTTCCTTGGATCTTGGATCTGTTGTAGCACTGTTGGCAGAACTGGAGAGTCTTGCCATGGAGAAACAATTGGGGTTTCCACTGGAACAGAGAAGGTTCCTCCTGGCCCAATTTACAGTGCCTTCGGAAAGTATTAAAGACCCCTTGACTTTTTCCACATTTTGTTTCGTTACAGCCTCATTCTAAAATGGATTAAATTTAAAAAAAATTCTCAGCAATCTACACACAATGCCACCATAATGACAAATCGAAAATAGGTTTTTATACATTTTTGGAAATCTATTAAAAATGAAAAACAGAAATACCTTATTTACACAAGTATTCAGACACTATGCTATGCGACTCAAAATTGAGCTCAGGTGCATCCTGTTTCCATTGATCATCCTTCGGATGTTCCTACAACTTGATTGGAGTTCACCTGTGCTAAATTCAATTGATTGGACACGATTTGGAAAGGCACACACCTGTCTATATAAGGTCCCACAGTTGACAGTTTATGTCAGAGCAAAAACAAAGCCACGAGGTCAAAGGAATTGTCCGTCGAGCTCCAAGACAGGATTGTGTCGAGGCACAGATCGGGGGAAGGGTACCAAAACATTTCTGCAGCATTGAAGTTCCCCAAGAACACAGTGGCCTCCATCATTCTTCAATGGAAGAAGTTTGAAACCACCAAGACTCTTCTTAAAGCTGGTCGCCCGGCCAAGCTGAGCAATCAGGGAAGAAGGGCCTTGGTCATGGAGGTGACCAAGAACCCAATGGTCACTCTGACAGAGCTCTAGAGTTCCTGTGTGGAGATGGGAGAACCTTCCAGAAGGACAACCATCTCTGCAGCACTCCACCAATCAGGCCTTTATGGTAGTGTGGCCAGATGGAAGACATTCATCAGTAGAAGACACATGACAGCCCGCTTGGAGTTTGTCAAAAGGCACCTAGAGACTCTGAGACCATGAGAAACAAGATTCTCTGGTCTGATGAAACCAAGATTGAACGCTTTGGCCAGAATGCCAAGGGTCACATCTGGAGGCAGCATCCCTACAGTGAAGTATGGTGGTGGCAGCATGATGCTGTGGGATGTTTTTCAGCGGCAGGGACTGGGAGAATAGTCAGGATCGAGGGAAAGATTAACAGAGCAAAGTACAGAGCAATTCTTGATGAAAACCTGCTCCAGAGCGCTCAGGATCTCAGAATGGGGTTAAGGTTCAACAGGAGAACGACCCTAAGCACACAGCCAAGACAACGCACGAGTGGCTTCAGGACAAGACTCTGAATGTCCTTGAGTGACCCAGCCAGAGCCCGGACTTGAACCCGATCGAACATCTCTGGAGAGACCTGAAAATAACCTGCCAACCTGACAGAGCTTATCTGCAGATAAGAATGGGAGCAACTCCCCAAATACAGATGTGCCAAGCTTGTAGTGTCATACACCAGAAGACTCAATGCTGTCATTCAGTTTTTTAATTTTTTAAATAAATGAGCAAAAATTTAAAAAACAGTTTTTGCTTTGTCATTATGGGCTATTGTGTGTAGATTGATGAGAAAAACAAACAATTTAGCCAATTTTAGAACAAGGCTGTAATGTACCAAACCGTGGAAAAAGTCAATGTGTCTGAATACTTTCCGAAGGCACTTTGCCCGCTTCTTTTTTGCCATGGTGTTTAACTTTGAAAAATCTACTTCCTAATTTGTAGCAGATAGTTCCCATGTGGAGTTGGTGTGTGTACAACATGAAGTTTAATTCTTAGGTTATGACAGTGTAATTAAGGTGCAATATGACATTTAATTGTATGGCAAACCCTGGTGATTTACAGGATGTAGGCCTACCATAAAATAAAGTCCCCAAATCTCTGATTCTAAAACATTGCCTGACCATCTTCAAGCTAGGCACACTCATCTAAACTTGTAGTTATGCTCTTCTACGGGAAAGTGTGGCCATTTCCAGAGGGGCTTGTTGGCATCAAAACACTTTGATGTGTTTTCAATCAACGTCAAATCTTTTAATTTCTCCCTTCTTTTTAGTTGTATTTTATACTGTATGTACAGTACGGGTTCAGGGGTTACTCAAATGTATGAAGAGTGTATGTGTAAGCAGCTAACTAAAACACAAACACACACACACACACACTCAACATTTTGAAGGAAGGCATGGTCCTGATGTGGTTTTTGTGTTGTGGTTCAGTGCTTTCTGTCTCTTCTGTTGATGAAAAGGTACCTCAGTGGACTCCAACATAAAACTGTTCTTCTTTTTGGGAAGAAAACACACTTTTTGATACATGTATACAGACTGAACTTTATTTCACCACTGTCAAATACAGATAAATACATTTTTATTTCACCACTGTCAACCAGATAAAAAAAATGCGTAATTAAAATAATACAATCAATATAAACTAGACTTTTACAGGGACCCCCATAAAAAGGTTGAGGAATTTTAAACGCTTTCCAGACAAAATACAAAACTTAGATCTATGACTTAAAGTGGAACTGACAGCACTTTAGCAAGATTAAATCTTATTAAAATCTGTTCCTATACACCCCCAGGACCAGAGTCTGCGTAGACCGGTGCGCCATAGCCAATCAGAGATACAGTAGGCCTATATGCAAACAAGCCATTTGCCACACGGGCCTGCCATCATCCACTTTGAACTGGACTGTGTGTTTACAAGCAGTTGCAACAGCTCGACTTTAGAGCATTAGAACGCATTTGCCAAAAGCGACAAAATACACTTGTATGGTTTTCTGCAAATATGTAGGAGTCCTTATACATTTGGGAACTTTACAGTCCTATTGATCAAACAACCATAAAAAGGTAGGCGTTCCCTATATTTACATCAACAGCAACACGATGAACAACTAATGATAGCCAGAGCAAGATGAGCTAAAAATATAACAAAGGAACATTAGGTAAACCCACTCAAACGTGTTCAAATTGCACCAATAAACAATGTCGAATAGACTGCTTATCCTTCTGCAGCTTGCCTGCCTATACATGCATACCTATACATCCAGCCTTAGTAACATTCATCCGTTTTTGTCCAAAATACTGAGTCGTTGAAACTGACACAGTACATTCCAAATGGAGGCAGCAAACAATGTACGAGGCCAGCTGTGATTTACAACCTGATAGCAATATGTTTTGGACTACCAAGAAATGTATTGGTGAATTATATGAACCTGCCAACAATGCCTTAGTGTACGTAATGCAATGTTGAGTCAAATAAAAACCTGTTTGTTTTATATATGCAAAGTAGTTAAAACGCTGTCAGTTCCTCATTAACATTGAAATAGTTTTGAGTTGTTATATTATACACAGAGCTTCCATCCAAGCTGTGTATCTTGTTATCATGGTTAAACTGTTCTCTGATTGAAGAGTGTCTGTCTGTCTGTGACAGATGATGGTCAGTCATTATCAAACTGAAAATCCAAGCATCGATTCACACTGTTGGCATCTGACGCATCTCAGGTTCATCTCGTGAAGAATGTGAGACAATCCATTTAGGGAAAGGCATACATACTCATCTCTTGGAACATGATTGTTGGCGTAGTCTCCAATGGCCATCTTACTTGAGAAGATTGTGCTTGTTATACAAGACATTTCAAGTCCTGAGGTGGAACATTGGGAAAGAGAAGACAAAGAAAATAAGACCAGAAATGAGAATACCGTAACCTCACATCAACAACACTTTTGAATGGACAGAAATCTAG
Source organism: Oncorhynchus gorbuscha (assembly GCF_021184085.1). Lineage (NCBI taxonomy): Eukaryota > Metazoa > Chordata > Actinopteri > Salmoniformes > Salmonidae > Oncorhynchus > Oncorhynchus gorbuscha. The sequence continues at coordinate 19,666,550 of NC_060189.1, read as the reverse complement.
TGCGGGAGTTTATATTGTTCATTAATAATACTTGCTATGTGTGTTGTAGTGTAAATATGATACTTGTAATTTAGTTGACATACACTCTTCATGAATGCATCCTTACTTGCAATAAGACAGGATATTACAGCCTGAATACAGAGAGAATTTAAAAATCTGGAATATAAGCATCAATTCAAAATAATTGATCAAACTTCAACATTGGGAAAGCTACAAAAAACAGATCATACACATAAATCCTCTGCCATTTCCCCCTCGGTTCTCACTGGTAACTTGAAAGGCCTCCAGTGGGCTTTGCTTTTGGAGACGACCACTTTGCCAATGTATTCTCAACCTATTCTATTCGAAACTTGGGATTTATTGTAAGCAACTTCAGGTTCTCTCTTCGAAGGTACTAAACAAACTGATGGATGTCTAAGCAAAGCATATTAAAACACAGACAGTTTTCTTAAAGATAGCCAACTCAGCGTCTCTGACAGCAAAATGAAGTTGCTGGTTTTGCCTGGTAAGCAGAATCTACTAAACCTATATGTGACATGACCAGGCAATCTCTGATGCTTTAATAAAAAGCATTTCTCTCTGCCGTTTGCACATTTCAGTGCTGTAGGATACTAGCTACTACTACACTGTCAAAGTGGAAGTCTAGTTCATACCATAGTATTAACATACTAATGTTCATTTCAATTTTGTTTGGCCAATGGGTCAGGAGAACGAACATAGGTTGTACTTACTTAGTAATATTAGTAATAACTTTGTTTTTCTGTGCACAACAGGTACGAATGGTAATATAATGGCAATGTAACAGTAACCCATGACAAAACAAAACAGTGAAAAGTGATTGGATGTATGAAGGCAAACAACTAGACCCAAGACTAACTCACTAACTTCCTTTACTCAATGCGCTGCACATTAGCCCTTTCCTGCAGTCAAATGACCTAGTAGCCTCATGGGTGGAATTGTGTTCATATTTTTCACAATTTCATCATTAATAAACATTATTTTTTTAAAGCCGCAAAAATCTGGTGTTTCTACATCAAACGGTTTTGTTATATTTCAGACTTCTGTGTAATATTGGGATGCAAACTCAGAATGGAATACGTGTTAACTCTATATCTAAAATGGTACAGGTGTCTTCTCTTTTTAAATGTATAACCGTGTGTGTGAGGTGTATACTTTTGTTTCAATGTGGATTTGTTTAAGACTAACATGCTGACCAGACCGGACACATCGCGTGCGCGAGCGTTGCAAAATATATTTTGAAATCCATGTTGTTTAATTATTGCACCCACACTGCTCGCGCGCACCTACGAGCGTCTGCATTGCCAAGGGCTACAATAGAAGTCATTCCTATTTCTGACGCAGATCGTGCTGCAAGTCCTGCCTCTCCCATCTCCTCATTGGTTTATAGAAGCAGGTACCCATGTGCCATCTGCTCATTGAGAGATGATGAGAAATGACTAGAAATGATTCGGTTGACCGTTTTATGTGTGGATTAATTGTTGGAGTAGAGGACCTTGCGCATTTCAGGTAAAATAACAACTCAATGTTTATATCCCAGGACAAATTAGCTTGCAATAACAAGTTAGCTAAATAGGACAAATTAGCTAGCAAGTGCAAGCTAGCTAGTTAAATTGCCATACATGTTTAATGCTTTTCGACCTGTCCCCAAATTGATGTAATTGGTTCAGAGTTTGTATTGATATTTTAACCTGCGTGTCGTAATTGCGTTTGGTGTGGGGGGACAAAATGATTTATGCACGATGGCGCCGGTTTGGGTTCCGTGTTAGAAACACGCTGTGTGACCCTGATTTAGCCCACTGCAGTAAAAGGTTAAAAGTGACCCAAATAAATAAATTCCAAACCCATTGAACTAGGTCACGATTAGTTGTCATCAAACCAGATGGATCATTTTCTAATAGAATAAATGATACCTGAAGTAGTCACTGCAGTTTGGAGTCTACAGAATGCAACCCTGACCTCATACACAGTATAGATGTGCTATCCTGCAGAACTCTTGAGAAAGCAAGCAAGGGCAGGCAGCTGAGACCTTGAGACAGTTATCATTATGGAGACAGGCAGCATTGACATCTCTGAGTGCAGGACTACTGAAGGTCACCGGGTGCCTATTGTACACAACACCTACTGAAAGAACCATGAATATAGCTGTTTTTCATCTTAACATCAACCTTCAACATTAATGTACTGAAAAGACACCTTTGGCCAGGTGCAATGTAGCATTTACATTCACAACCATATTTGTTATTAATTCTTCTCATTTAGATTACTGTATGGATCTATTCCATGACTCAAGACCATACATGTCACATGGCAAAGCAATCACGGATTCTTTGAATTGGTGTTGGCCAGATGGTTCAAAGAAGAAGTAACACAGAAGAGCTGAATGTTATCATATTTAATCATTATTCATCTCACTTTACACGAACAAAGACAAACACTAAAGAAATAGTGTTTAGGAATATAACATAGAATGTGTATTGATTCTTCATCATATAGAATGCAGAACTATTTTGAGCTATATACATTACATTTCTACAAACAATGTTCTAAACACTATGCCTTACTGGCTTCTGGTGGTTACATATCTCTTTTGCTGTGTGTGTCATCCAGCTATATTCGCTGAGAAGCTGAGCCTTCACACGAAGCATTTCAGCTCCACTCGTATACATGAGTTTTTATACTGTGAAGGCCAGCATAGACCTGGTAGGGATAGATCGCACGCACGCATGCACACACGCACACACACACACACACACACACACACACACACACACACACACACACACACACACACACACACACACACACACACACACACACACACACACACACACACACACACACACACACACACACACACACACACACACACACACACACACACACACACACACACACACACACACACACACACACACACACACACACACACACACACACACACACACACACACACACACACACAGCTTTAAAAAGACAGCTCTTAAATCCACAATCTGTAGGATATGCATATCACCAACAAAAACATTGAGCATTTTCATATGCAAATAGCCCTCAATTTTGTAATTTGCCTCGAGAGCTACTTAAAAATAACATGATGTATTGCTAATCCATTGTTGCTATTGTTTTTAATTGACAATGAACACATAAACAATGAAATATGTCAACATGGTATCAATGCACAGTTTACAACAAAGCCATTTTAATAACACAACCAGATTCAGTTATCTTTCTCTTTACTCACCTGTTTCCCTGGTCTCACTGTAGTTGCTAGTCCAGTAGATATTTGGATGATTCAAATATTGACAGCTGTGGTACTAACTGCAGTCCATCCATGAAGTACCCAAGGACCACACTATTCTATGAAGGAGAAATGTTCCTGGTCTAAATCATGTCTGGCTAAATTGACTGCCCATCAAAAGGCGGGCATTATGCAGGCACAAAATAGAGAAATCTCTGGCCAATGGATTTTCAATGGATTTAAAAAATATATATTGTAAAACACTGATAATGTATAATCATATATTTACGCATATGTGCTCAGTTATTTCTTACCAGCTGGTAGTGAAGAAGTAGGTCTTTCCAGGGGTTCTCCATCATTTGTTAGAACTTAGAAAAGGTTTGCTGGTTAAATACAAACATTTTTATTATTCTGAACGAAAAGTGATTTTCTTACAAAACCACTATGATAGGCTTAAATAAGCTATTGAAAAATACTTTCATGTATATTTTTCCAAAGGCCAGGTCCTTGACTCAAATGAGACAATAAGTCCCGCTAGGGTTTCCCGGCCATGTTGAGAATCGCTGCCTGTCCTATTCTGCCTGATTCATAGATGTTCAATTGTGTTGATATGGAAAGTCTTTACAAAGTTTGAAACGGATAGACGCTCACATAAACACATATTGGGAAAGTATTGAGACCCCTTTCCTTTTTCCACATTTTGTTACATTACAGCCTTATTCTAAAATATATATTTGTTTTATTCCCTCATGAAGATACACACAATACCCCATAATGACAATGTGAAAACAGGTTTTCAGAAATGTTATCAATTTTATTAAAAATAAAAAACAGAAATACCTTATTTACACAAGTATTCAGACCCTTTGCTATGAGACTTGAAATTGAGCTCAGGCGCATCCTGTTTCCATCGATCATCCTTGCGATGTTTGTACAACTTGAATGGAGTCCACCTGTGGTAAATTAAATTGATTGTAGATGATTTGGAAATGCCTGTCTTCATAAGGTCCCACAGTTGACAATGCATGTCAGAGCAAAAACCAAGCCATGAGGTCGAAGGAATTGTCTGGAGAGCTCCGAGACAGGATTGTGTCGAGGCATAGATCTGAGAAAGAGTACCAACATTTTCTGCAGCATTGAACACAGTGATTTCCATCATTCTTAAATGGAAGAAGTTTGGAACCACCAAGACTCTTCCTAGGCAGCTGCCCGGCCACACTGAGCAATTGGGGGAGAAGGGCCTTGGTCAGGGAGGTGACCAAGAACCCAATGGTCTCTCTGACAGAGCTCTAGAGTTCCTGTGTGGAGATGGGAGAACCTTCCAGAAGAACAACCATGTGGCCAGATGGAAGACACTCATCAGTAAAAGACACACGACTGCCCGCTTGGAGTTTGCCAAAAGGCACCTAAAATAATCTCAGACCATTGAGAACCAAGATTCTCTTGTCTGATGAAATCAAGATAGAACTATTTGACCTGAATGCCTACCGTGCGATCTGGAGGAAATCTGGCACCATCCCTATGGTGAAGTATGGTCATGGCAGCATCATGCTGTGGGAATGTTTTTCAGCGGCAGGTACTGGGAGACTAGTCAGGATCGAGGGAAAGATGAATGGAACACAGTACAGAGTTCCTTGATGAAAACCTACTCCAAAGCACTCAGGACTTCAACAGGGCAAACAACAACAAGAACACAGACAACGCAGGAGTGACTTCAAAACAAGTCTATGAATGTCCTTGAGTGGCCCATACAGAGACTTGAACCCGATCGAACATCTCTGGAGAGACCTGAAAATAGCTGTGCAGCAACGCTCCCCATCCAGCCTGACAGAGCTTGAGAGTATCTGCAGAGAAGAATGGGAGAAACTCCCCAAATACAGGTGTGCCAAGCTTGTAGCGTCCTACCCAAGAAAACTCAAGGCTGTAATCGCTGCCAAAGGTGCTTCAACAATGTACTGAGTAAAGGGTCTGAATACTTATATAAATGAGATATATATATATATATTTTATATATACATTTGTAAAAATATCTTAAAACCTGTTTTTGCACGTTTTTAATTTTTAATTTTACCCTTTTTTCTCCCCAATTTCGTGGTATTCAATTGTTTTAGTAGCTACTATCTTGTCTCATCGCTACAACTCCCGTACGGGCTCGGGAGAGACAAAGGTTGAAAGTCATGCGTCCTCCGATACACAACCCAACCAAGCACAACCCAACTAAACTGTTTCTTAACACAGCGCGCATCCAACCCGGAAGCCAGCCGCACCAATGTGTCGGAGGAAACACTGTGCACCTGGCAACCTTGGTTAGCGTGCACTGCGCCCGGCCCGCCACAGGAGTCGCTGGTGCGTGATGAGACAAGGATATCCCTACCGGCCAAGCCCTCCCTAACCCGGACGACGCTAGGCCACGGACCTCCCGGTCGCGGCCGGTTGCGACAGAGCCTGGGCACGAACCCAAGGTCTCTGGTGGCACAGCTGGCGCTGCAGTACAGCGCCCTTAACCACTGCGTCACCCGGGAGGCCGTTTTTTCAGGTTTTAGCAATATCTTAAAACCTGTTTTGAAGTTGGGTAGTGCATCTTCAGTTCCTCTTTTCATATTAGTCATTACATACCTTAACCACATGCCCACTACCACGAACATTCCAGAAGACTGCTTTAAATGAACTGTTTATGTTACAGAATATTATAGAATAACTTAACCCAGATGAAGTAGTGTATCACAATAACAAAACAATAAGGCGTTTGTGTAACTCTAAACTAAATCAAAACAGAAAAATTTAAACTTGCAAAACCACACTGCCGAGTCCCTTTTTTATATATATTTTTATTTAACCTTTATTTAACCAGGTAGGCAAGTTAAGAACAAGTTCTTATTTACAATTGCGACCTGGCCAAGATAAAGCAAAGCAGTTTGACACATAAAACAACACAGAGTTACACATAGAGTAAAAGAAACATACAGTCAATAATATAGTAGAAAAATAAGTCTATATACGATGTGAGCAAATGAGGTGAGATAAGGGAGGTAAAGGCAAAAAAAGGCCATGGTGTCGAAGTAAATACAATATAGCAAGTAAAACACTGGAATGGTAGATTTGCAGTGGAAGAATGTGCGAATTAGAAATAGAAATAATGGGGTGCAAAGGAGCAAAATAAATAAATAAATATAGTAGGGGAAGAGGTAGTTGTTTGGGCTAAATTATAGATGGGCTATGTACAGGTGCAGTAATCTGTGAGCTGCTCTGACAGCTGGTGCTTAAAGGGAGATAAGTGTTTACAGTTTCAGAGATTTTTGTAGTTTGTTCCAGTCCTTGGCAGCAGAGAACTGGAAGGAGAGGCGGCCGAAGGAAGAATTGATTTTGGGGGTGACCAGAGAGATATACCTGCTGGAGCGCGTGCTACAGGTGGGTGCTGCTATGGTGACCAGCGAGCTGACATGAGGGGGGACTTTACCTAGCAGGGTCTTGTAGATGACCTGGAGCCAGTGGGTTTGGCGACGAGTATAAAGCGAGGGCCAGCCAACGAGAGCATACAGATCGCAGTGGTGGGTAGTATACGGGCCTTTGGTGACAAAGCGGATGGCACTGTGATAGACTGCATCCAATTGATTGAGTATGGTATTGGAGGCTAATTTGTAAATGACATCGCCGAAGTCAAGGATCGGTAGGGTGGTCAGTTTTACGAAGGTATGTTTGGCAGCATGAGTGAAGGATGCTTTGTTTGCGAAATAGGAGGCCAATTCTAGATTTAACTTTGGATTAGAGATGTTTGATGTGAGTCTGGAAGGAGAGTTTACAGTCTAACCAGACACCTAGATATTTGTAGTTGTCCACATATTCTAAATCAGAACCGTCCAGAATAGTGATGCTGGACGGGCGGGAAGGTGCAGGCAGCGATCGGTTGAAGAGCATGCATTTGGTTTTACTTGTATTGAAGAGAAGTTGGAGGCCACAGAAAGAGAGTTGTATGGCATTGAAGCTCGTCTGGAGGGTTGTTAACAGTGTCCAAAGAAGAGCCAGAAGTATACAGAATGGTGTCGTCTGCGTAGAGGTGGATCAGAGACACACCAGCAGCAAGAGCAACATCATTGATGTATACAGAGAAGAAAGTCGGCCCAAGAATTGAACCCTGTGGCACACCCATAGAGACAGCCAGAGGCCCAGACAAAAGGCCCTCCGTTTTGACACACTGAACTCTATCAGAGAAGTAGTTGGTGAACCAGGCAAGGCAATCATTTGAGAAACCAAGGCTATCGAGTCTACCATTGAGGATATGGTGGTTGACAGAGTCGAAAGCCTTGGCCAGGTCAATGAATACGGCTGCACAGTATTGCTTCTTATCGATGGCGGTTAAGATATCGTTTAGGACCTTGAGCGTGGCTGAGGTGCACCCATGACCAGCTCTGAAACCAGATTGCATAGTGGAGAAGGTGCGGTGGGATTCTAAATGGTCAGTAATCTGTTTGTTGACTTGACTTTCGAAGAACTTAGAAAGGCAGGTTAGGATAGATATATAATCTGTAGCAGTTTGGGTCAATAGTGTCCCCCCCCCTTTAAAGAGGGGGATGACCGCAGCTGCTTTCCAATCTTTGGGAATCTCAGATGACATGAAAGAGAGGTTGAACAGGCTAGTAATAGGGGTTGCAACAATTTTGGCAGATAATTTGAGAAAGAAAAGGTCCAGAATGTCTAGCCCGGCTGATTTGTAGGGGTCCAGGTTTTGCAGTTCTTTCAGAACAACTCTTTCAGCTGATTGGATTTGGGAGAAGTTGCTGTAGGGGCAGGGGTAGCCAGGTGGAAAGCATGGCCAGCCGTAGAAAAATGCTTATTTAAATTCTCAATTATAGTGGATTTATTGGTGGTGACAGAGTTTCCTATCCTCAGTGCAGTGGGCAGCTGGGAGGAGGTGCTCTTATTCTCCATGGACTTTACGGTGTCCCAGAACTTTTTTGAGTTTGTGTTGCAGGAAGCAAATTTCTTTTTGAAAAAGCTAGCCTTGGCTTTTCTAACTGCCTGTGTAAATTGGTTTCTAATTTCTCTGAAAAGTTGCATATCACGGGGGCTGTTCGATGCTAATGCAGAACGCCATAGGATGTTTTTGTGTTGGTTAAGGGCAGTCAGGTCTGGAGAGAACCAAGGGCTATATTTGTTCCTGGTTCTAAATGTTTTGAATGGGGCATGCTTATTTCAGATGGTGAGGAAGGCATTTAAAAAAATAACCAGGCATCCTCTATTGACGGGATGAGGTCAATGTCCTTCCAGGATACCCGGGCCAGGTCGATTAGAAAGTCCTGCTCGCTGAAGTGTTTCAGGGAGCGTTTGACAGTGATGATTGGAGGTCGCTTGACCGCTGACCCATTACGGATGCAGGCAATGAGGCAGTGATCGCTGAGATCTTGGTTGAAAACAGCAGAGGTGTATTTAGAGGGCAAGTTGGTTAGGATGATATCTATGAGGGTGCCAGCGTTTACTGCTTTGGGGTGGTACCTGGTAGGTTCATTGATAATTTGTGTGAGACTGAGTGCATCAAGCTTAGATTGTAGGATGGCTGGGGTGTTAAGCATGTTCCAGTTTAGGTCACCTAGCCGCACAAGCTCTGAAGATAGATGGGGGGCAATCAGTTCACATATGGTGTCCAGAGCACAGCTGGGGGCAGAGGGTGGTCTATAGCAGGCGGCGACGGTGAGAGACTTGTTTTTAGAGAGGTGGATTTTTAAAAGTAGAAGTTCAAATTGTTTGAGTACAGACCAGGATAGTAGGACAGAACTCTGCAGGCTCTCTCCGCAGCAGATTGCAACACCGCCCCCTTTGGCCATTTTATCTTGTCTGAAAATGTTGTAGTTAGGGACGTAGTTAGAGTTTTTGGTGGTCTTCCTAAGCCAGGATTCAGACACGGTTAGGACATCCGGGTTGGCAGAGTGTGCTAAAGCAGTGAATAAAACAAACTTAGGGAGAAGGCTTCTAATGTTAACATGCATGAAACCAAGGCTAATAATGTTACAGAAGTCATCAAAAGAGAGCGCCTGGGGAATAGGAGTGGAGCTAGGCACTGCAGGGCCTGGATTCACCTCTACGTCACCAGAGGAACAGAGGAGGAGTAGGATAAGGGTACGGCTAAAAGCTATGAGAATTGTTCGTCTAGGATGTATGGAACAGAGAGTAAAAGGAGGTTACTGGGGAGCGATAAAATAGCTTCAAAGTATAATGTACAGACAGAGGTATGGTAGGATGTGAATACAGTGGAGGTAAACCAGGTGATGTCATCGCATGTGTGTGTGATGGAACTGTAAGGTTGGATAAGGTATAATGAGTTGGATAAGGTATAATGACCCTTAATGAAATGACAAACCCCAAAAACACTACCTACTCTATTTTCTGTCACGTTACTAACAGGAAGCCCACCAAGGCTTTTTAAGAAAAGAAATGTCACTATGTCCTGTATTGAATAAAGGGGAATTAACATAGATCTCTGGACATGTGGATGAAAAATGAGTAATAACCTAATCGTTCAAATCTTCCTAAGCATTAGTGCTTGTACACTCATATGCATGTTCCTGCACACACACTATACAGTTACATGTAGCCTAGCCCAGGGGATCCCAAACTGTTTCACTCGGAGCCCCGCTTCTAGAATTGGGGAACAACCCACACCAGCGCTGTGTGCACGCACGCACACACTATGTCTATTTCTATGAGCACTGTTCATGACACAAACTATTCACACCCCTATTTCTGGTGGAGAGAATTTTGCAGCTTATTTCCTGCAATTCTACATAATTTGTCAAGGGGTGCAAAGAACATTTTTCAGTTTTAAAGCAAATTTTCTTGCAATTCTATACATTTTGCCATATTTAATGTGTATTCATCTGATATTTGAGTGACAAAAAATTTAAAACAATATCTATTGGCTAAAAATCCTGAATAAAAAATGTTAGCTAACATGGGCTAGTTGTTCTGGATATTTCTGACAAGTTAAAAAATGAATAAAATAAAATAATATTTGTCACATACTAACCTTACGGTGAAATGCTTACTTATAATATCTTAACCAACGATGTAGTTATAGGAAAATACCTTAAAAAAACGTAAAAATAATGAAAGAGCAGCAGTAAATAGCAATAGCAGGGCTACATACAGGGGGTACCGGTATAGAGTCAATGTGTCAATGTCTGGGGGCACCGGAATCGAGGTATTTGAGATAATTATGTACACGCAGGTAGGGTTGTCAAAGTGGCTATGCATAGATAATAACAGAGAGTAGCAGCAGCGTAGTGGGGGGGGGGGGGGGGGGGTGCAAATAATCTGGGTAGCCATTTAATTAGCTGTTCAGGAGTCTTATGGCCTGGGGGTAGAAGCTGTTTAGAAGCCTATTGGACCTAGACTTGGCGCTCCGGTACCGCTTGCCAAGTGGTAGCAGAGAGAACAGTCTATGACTAGGGTGGCTGGAGTCTTTGTCAATGTTTAGGGCCTTCCTCTGACCTTCCTCTGGTATAGAGATCCTGGATGGCAGGAAGCTTGGCCCTGGTGATGTACTGGGCCGTACGCACTACGCTCAGCAGTGCCTTGCAGTCGGAGGCTGAGCAGTTGCCATACCAGGCAGTGATGCAACCCGTCAGGATGCTCTCGATGGTGCCGCTGTAAAATCTTTTGAGGATCTGAGGACACATAACAAATCTTTTTAGTCTCCTGAGGGGGAATAGGTGTTGTCGTGCCCTCTTCACGACTGTCTTGGTGTTCATGGACCATGTTAGTTTGTGAAACTCTCAACCTGCTCCACTACAGGCACGTCGATGAGAATGGGGGCGTGCTTCGTCCTCTTTTTCCTGTAGTCTACAAACATCTCCTTTGTCTTGATTACGTTGAGGGAGAGGTTGTTGTTCTTGTACCACATGGTCAGGTCTATGACCTCCTCCCTATAGGCTGTCTCATCGTTGTTGGTGATCAGGCCTACCACTGTTGCGTAATCAGTAAACTTAATGATGGTGTTGGAGTTGTGCCTGGCCATTCATTCATGAATGAACAGGGAGTACAAGAGGGGACTGAGCACGCACTCCTGAGGGGCCCCCGTCTTGAGGATCAGCGTGACGGGTGAGTTGTTACCTACCCTTACCCCCTTTGGGTTGTCCGTCAGGAAGTCTAGGATCCAGTTGCAGAGGGAGCTGTTCAGTCCCAGGGTCCTTAGCTTAGTGATGAGCTTTGAGGGCACTATGGTGTTGAATGCTGAGCTGTAGTCAAAGAACAGCATTATCACATAGGTGTTCCTTTTGTCCAGGTGGGAAAGGGCAGCGTGGAGTGCAATAGAGATTGCATCATCTGTGGATCTGTTGGTGCGGTATGCAAATCGGAGTGGGTCTAGAGTTTCTGGGATAATGGTGTTGATGTGAGTCATGACCAGCCTTTCAAAGCATTTCATTACTACAGACGTGAGCGCTTCAGGTCAGTAGTCATTTTGGCAGGTTACCTTAGTGTTCTTGGGCACAGGGACTATGGTGGTCTGCTTGAAACATGTTGGTATTACAGACTCAGACAGGGAGAGGTTGAAAATGTCAGTGAAGACACTTGCCAGTTGGTCAGCGCATGCTCGGAGTATACGTCCTGGTAATCCGTCTGGCTCTGCGGCCTTGTGAATTTGACATTTTTAAAGGTTTTACTCACATCGGCTGCGGAGAGCGTGATCACACTCATCCAGAAGAATTTGATGCTCTCATGCATATTTCAGTGTTACTTGCCTCGAAGAGAGCATAGAAGTTATTTAGCTCATCTGGTAGGCTCGTGTCACTGGGCAGCTCTCGGCTGTGCTTCCCTTTATAGTCTGTAATAGTTTGCTAGCCCTGCCACATCCAATCAGGTGTAGTACGATTCGATCGTAGCCCTGTATTGATGTTTTGCCTGTTTGATGGTTCGTCGGAGGGCATAGCGAGTTTTCTTATAAGCTTCCGGGTAAGAGTCCCTCTCCTTGAAAGCGGCAGCTCTACCCTTTAGCTCAGTGCTAATGTTGCCTGTAATCCATGGCTTCTGGTTGGGGTATGTACATACAGTCACTGTGTGGACAACGTCCTTGATGCACTTATTGATAAAGCCAGTGACTAATGTGGTGTAATGCCTTCAGAAGAATCCCGGAACATATTCCAGTCTGTGCCAGCAAAACAGTCATGTAGTTTAGCATCTGCTTCATCTGACAACTTTTTTTATTGACCGAGTCACTGGTGCCTCCTGCTTAATTTTTAGCTTGTAAGCAGGAATCAGGAGGATAGTGTTATGGTCAGATTTGCCAAATGGAGGGTGAGGGAGAGCTTTGTACGCGTCTCTGTGTGTGGAGTAGAGGTGGTCTAGAATTGTTATTCTTCTGGTTACACGTTTAACATGTTGATTAAAATTTGGTAAAACTGATTTAAGTTTCCCTGCATTAAAGTCATTAGCCACTAGGAATGCAGCCTCTGGATGAACGTTTTCCTGTTTGCTTATGGTGGAATACAGCTCATTTAGTGCGGTTTTAGTTCCAACCTCGCTCTGTGGTGGTATGTAGACAGCTCTTTAAGAGGAAGACAATTCTAACATTCTTAAAAAAGGAAAGAGTTTCAATTGCTATTCTACATGAGACCCATTTATCTTCAACAAAACATGCTAAAAGGGAACTGCGTGGGCCAGGTGTATTTTTCTTATTTTAGTTCAAACAAAAGAGGCACTGCCATCCTTGTAAATAAAAATGTCCCATTTAAATTTGAGCACCAAGACACAGACCCTGAAGGGCGATTTATTTTGATTACAGGTGATATTCTGGGTCAACATATTGCTACTATACTAAATGTATATGGCCCAAACATAGATTCCCCCAAATGTATGTCTGACACAATTTTATTATTTAATGAACACTACAAGGGTCTTGTGTTTATAGCAGGAAATTTGAACTGTACTTTGGATAAAATGGACAAATCATCAACTGCTCCAATATTGAATCATATAGCCTCAAATAATCTTGGAAGCATTTGTAATTAATCTGGTTTAGTAGACATATGGAGGAAGCTAAATCCTAATGTCAGAGACTATACTTTCTACTCTAGATCCCATAATTAATATTTTAGATTGGAAAAATGTTTTATGGCCTCTACTTACATGCATGGTATTGGTTCTATAGACATTTCTGACCATGCCGAGTGTATAAAGATATTGAAATTGGAAAAACAATCCCAAAACGAGATATTGGAGACATAGTCTCTGCTGGAAATGATGAAGGATTCTGCTCTGTGATAAAAGATAAATAATCAAATTACTGGCTCAACAGTCAACTCTCTCGTCTCAGCTGCAACTATTTCCCAAGTTCCTCTGATTAAGAAGCTTGGAATGGAAAAGTGGGAAAAATTGGAAGCTGAAGTAAACCATTTAGAACTTTTCCATAAACAATAACCAATCTAGGCAAACTGGAATTCACTAGCTTGTACTAAGACCAAACTCAATTATTTAGATCATACAAAGCATGTTAAAAAACTTGTTTTTTACCAAGCAAAGATTTTCTGAGTTCGGTAACCGGCTGATCCGTCTACTTGCACACCAACTTAAAAAATGACAGAATGAAAGATTGACTAAGTCTATAAGGATGGCAGATGGCTCCACTTCTTATGACCCATTGCTTATCAATGATACATTTTACGACTTCCATAAATCTCTTTATACTACACAATGTACAAGATCGAATGACGAAATTACAAAATATATGAATAAGATCATCATGCCCACTATATCAGATGAGAATAGAAAAATAATAAATGCTTCCTTTACTCCTGAAGAGGTTAGGGAAGCTATTAAGGCAATGCCTTCTGGTAAGGCACCCAGCTTAGATGGCTTCTCTGCAGAGTTCTACAAGACGTTCTGGCCTGATATATGCCCTATCTTCATTCCTGCTCTAAATTACATGTTCAAAATAGACATCATACCAGAGTCCTGGGAAACTGCATTCATTTGCCTGATACTAAAAAACTAAAAATGTAATTAAACTGCTTTTTGTTTAGACCTATAAGTTTGCTAGGAGTTGATGTTAAAATAATTGCTAAGACACTTGCTCGCAGGATGGAGGACCATTTTATTAATTTAGCAACATTACTTTATTCTGACCCATCAGCAGCAGTTAACTCAAATGGTAAACTATCAGAAAGATTTCCTATCGGTAGGGGCTGTCGTCAAGGATGTCCTTTATCTCCTGTTCTGTTCTCGTTAGTCATAGAACCACTGGCTGAGGCAATAAGGTCTAGTAATAACATCAGGAGCTTCTCTGTGGGTGACGAAGAGCATAGAATTTCATTATTTTACGATTATGCGCTTTTATACATGTCTAAACCAGAGACCTCTGTCACTGCAGTAACATACATACTATCTGAATAGGGTAACCTGTCAAGGTACAACATTTATGTAGATAAATCCATGGCTTTACCTTTGAATATTCCCTCTACAATCAACTTAGAAACAATATCTCCATTCTGATTTACTGAAACAGGCTTTAAGTACTTAGGCATATATGTTACTCCAAATCATAAAGACCTGTTCACTTCAAATTATATGCCTTTGCTCACAAAGATTAAACAAGACCTGGTTAAGTGGTCAGCCTGTCACGTCCTGACCTTAGTTCCTTTTTTATGTCTCTATTTTAGTTTGGTCAGGGCGTGAGTTGGGGTGGGCATTCTGTGTGTTGTTCTATGTTTTGTATTTCTGTGTTTGGCCTGGTATGGTTCCCAATCAGAGGCAGCTGTTTATCGTTGTCTCTGATTGAGAGCCATATTTAGGCAGCCTGTTTTCCCACTATGATTTGTGAGTAGTTGTTTTCTGTCTTTAGTTACGGTTGTTCTTTTTGTTTACTTTGTATTGTAGTGTTCAGTTTAATAAAATGACGAACACATACCACGCTGCATATTGGTCCGATCCTTCTTACTCCTCCTCAGAAGAGGAGGAAAATCGTTACACAGCCCTACCAAACACTTTTTTTGTCAGGATTAATGTAGTCAGGATGAATATCCTTCCTCTGCAAAATGATATATTCTAAAATATCCCCTGCCATCTATTTCAGTCCTTTATTCAGAAAATTAATGCCTGTATCTCTAAATATATCTGGAACAATAAGAAACCTAGAAACAAATTTACAAAACAAATTAAGCCTAAGGAAGTAGGAGGTTTCTCTTTGCCAAATCTGTAACTATATTACCGGTCTGGTCAAATCAAGCACACAGTTGGTGCCTAGACAGACGCCACTCACTTTGGGTTGGGATGGAATCAATAGAATGTCATCCAAGAGCAATAGCTTCCTTCACATTTATTAATAGCGTTGAAAGGTTCCAGGCCTTATCTGACAATTGTGCAGTACATAATACACTCTTAGCTTGGAAAGGTGCAAGGAGATACTTGCAGATTCCAGACCATATATCACTCTGGTCACCGATTGCCCTTAATCCTGACTTCCCACTCAAATAAGGAGTATTGGACTTCTGGACTGGAAGACAAAGGGTATTGCTTGACCTTATGCCTATATTTAGTCAGGACACTCTTAAATCTTTCCAACAGATAAAAACAGATTTTGACTTATCCCACAATTTTTATAAGTGCCTACAAACTTAGGCAATTCATATAGGGTCGGAAGAAAGTTGATAAACAACGTTTTCAAATGACTGAAGTTGAAAAACTATTTACAAATCCTAGTGTTTGGAGAGGTTTAATCTCTGATTTATATTCTATTTTATTGAACAGAAGTGTCTCATCCTATGATGCATTCAGACATGTTTGGGAGAGAGACATTGGACATGCATTCGGTGAGGAAGGCTGGACTTCAATCTGCGAAAGGGTCTACCCCAAATGCACCTGCATAAACACACAAGAACTCAATCCCCCCACCCCCCAAAAATATCATAGAACCTACTTTACACCTGTTCGCCTTCACAGAATGTTTTCCAATGCATCACATTTATGTTTCAAATGTGAACACTATACTGGCACCTTCATGCACATTTGGTGCTGTAGCATAATCCACTGTTATTGGAACAATATTCATGTACACATCCAGAAGATTTTGGGTAGACAATTAGCTCTTTCACCAAATGTATATTTACTCTACTTTGATTGTAACATTGTATTTGACCCTGACTCTGAAGTCTGTTCAATACCCTTGTTCACTTAGCCAAAAACATGATTTTGTTATTGTGGTCCACACCTGAAGTACTATCTGTGAGGATGTGGCTTTCTCAGGCTTCTGCTATTCTGCACCTAGAGAAACTTACCTTTCATTTACACCAGAAGTCTGATACATTTTGGAAAATCTGTTTTCCATTGTGGTCCTATGTAGAAAACCTCCCATAAAATCCCCACATTATAATTGTGATGTTTTTATTGCCTTTTTGTATAACGTTTTGCTGTATCCTTATTCCATGTATTGTACTTAGTCTGTGTGGTGGACTTTGTTTGGTTCTCTAAGATTCTTCAAGCTCTGTAAAATTGGTTGTTGGTCATTGCTGGACAACCACTTCAGGTCTTGGCATAGATTTTCAAGTAGATTTAAGTGAAGACTGTAACTCGGACAGTCAAGAACATTCAATGTATTCTTGGTAAGCAACTCCAATGTAGATTTGGCCTTGTGTTTTAGTTTATAGTCCTGCTGAAAGGTGAATTAATCTGACAGTGTCTGGTGGGAAGCACACTGAACCAGGTTTTCCTCTAGGATTTGGCATATACATTTATTTGTTGTCCTGAAAAACTTCCCAGTCCTTAACTATTACAAGCATACCAATAACATGATGCAGCCATCACTATGCTTGAAAATATGGAGAGAGATAATCAGTAATGTGTCATATTGGATTTGCCCCAAAAAATAACACTGTATTCAGGACAAAAAGGAAATTGATATACCCACATTTTTTTGCAGTATTTCTCTAGTGCCTTGTTGCAAACCAGATGCATGTTTTAGAATAGTTTTATTCTGTGCAGGCTGCCTACTTTTTACTCTGTCAATTAGGTTAGTATTGTGGAGTAACTACAATATTGTTGATTCATCCTGTTTTCTCCTATCACAGCCATTAATCTCTGTAACTGTTTCAAATCACCTTTGGCCTCATGGTGAACTCTCTGAGTGGTTTCCTTCCTCTCCAGCAACTGAGTTAGGAAGGACGCCTGTATCTTTGTAGTGACTGGGTGTATTGATACACCATCCAAAGTGTAATTAATAACTTCACCATGCTCAAAGGGATATTCAATGTCTATTTTTTTTTGTACACATCTACCAATAGTTGACCTTCTTTGTGAGGCAATGAAAAACCTCTCTGGTCTTTGTGGTTGAATCTGAATCTGTGTTTGAAATTCACTGCTTGACTGAGGGACCTTACAGATAATTGTATGTGTGGGGTACAGAGATGAGGTAGTCATTCAAAAATAATGTTAAATACTATTATTCCTCGATACTATTATTATGTGACTTGTTAAGCAAATGTTTACTCCTGAACGTATTTAGGCTTGGCATAAAAAAGGGTTTGACTTAAGACATCTCAACTTTCATTTTTAATTAATTTGTAAACATTTCTAAAACATAATTGCACTTTGACATTAGGGGGTATTATTGTGTGTAGGTCATTGACAAAAAAAGGCAATTTAATCTATTTAAATTCAGGCTGTAAAACAATTATTATTTTTTTAAGTCAAGAGGTGTGAATACTTTCTGAAGACACTGTAAGGTGTTATAAACCCTTATGTTGTCAAATGCACAATGAGGCATCTGAGAACCAGTCAGTCATCATATCAAAAAGGTATGTTTCCACCACTGCATCTCCATCAATGATGTATATAAACATTGGTCTCCATACTAGGTTACTCATTAGTCTTTAACATGTGAATCGCCTTCATGTGCTTCAATCTGATACCCTTAAATAAAAGCTAACTAAAGTAAGCTATTTGTTTCTAGCGCCAACTCTACTGGCCGGTTGTCCTGGCTATAAAAGTATATGATGCTGCAAGATTGCTTAAACTGATGGATGGTATTGGTAACCTATGGCTGAATGAATCCAACATCAATACAAATGATACGGACTCGGAGGCTTTCTGTAGAGAGGTTGTTAGAAATAGCAGTTTTTATTGTTGCTTATTTGTGCTTAAATAGCCCCCTGGATGTAATCATTTGTGGGAGCAGGGCACCATTGCTCTGAGATGATGATGAGGAGGAGGAGGAGGAGGAGGAGGAGGAGGAGGAGGAGGAGGAGGAGGAGGAGGAGGAGGAGGAGGAGGAGGAGGAGGAGGAGGAGGAGGAGGAGGAGGAGGAGGAGGAGGAGGAGGAGGAGGAGGAGGAGGAGGAGGAAGTTGATGATGGTTTCACAGTGAAATGTCCTTTTTAATATAATAATCAATAACTTTACACTGGTCAGTTTCCAGGAATTACTTTATCCAATTCCACCGCTGAACACATAGGCAACTATCTATCAAAATATGATATTCTCAATCAACCTCTAAATTCCACCAACGTATTGACAATTGCATGTTGTAACTGCCCTTAGATGACCTTGGTGCTACAATAATCAAAAATATCATTCAACTTCATGCATATGGCAATCAATGATATGGAGAATGTTGAAACTGTTCTTTAAAATTCCTTTCATAATCCAATTGCGCCACACTGTGGAGTTTCTCTCTCTCTCTCTCTCTCTCTCTCTCTCTCTCTCTCTCTCTCTCTCTCTCTCTCTCTCTCTCACACTCTCTTAATGAGAGTGTGTAATTGGTTTTATTTTCAAAAGTGCAATATAATATTGGAATGCATGTCATTGAAATATTGTAGGCTACACCAAGCTTGTCTTTGTTTCTAATTCAACCAATTTTTAATAAGCATATGATTGTTATTTTTAAAAGGCACCATAATGATCAATAAGTAAAATAATATTAAAATGTAGTAAATTTTAATGATAATACTGCCTTTTGAGGACAAGGGCGCAATACAGATCCAAACTATAGACCTCTACTTCCATCTGGTGGCAACCAGGTGTATCGGTTATATTTCCTATTTTTTCCTCTCTCGGTCGCTTTCTCTCTCTCTCTTTAATATCTGCAATGTGTCACGGCGGTAGGCGAATCTAATCTGGATCTTCTTTAAGGCAATAAAACTAGATTGCTTCCTTTAAATGAAAGCCCTGCTTATTGTAGCTTTGAAATCCTCGTTTATTTGGAGATGTACACGATACAGAATGATTTATGTTGGGGTTCAAACGGTCAGAAATACGAAGAGCCATAGAGACCCAAGTGCATATTTCCTGAAGTATTCTATTCTAAAGCATATAATAGCATTATCCACGGGGTGAGCTATGGTGCACACACCGATATGTTTATTTGAATGTTGTTGGGTTTCTTAGTGCATCCTAAAACAATTTCAGATAAACATAGCGCTTCTACTGTTCTGGCATCGAAAAGCTGCATTACCTCGTGTATTAATCAGAATATAAGAACCAAAGTTGGATGTCAAGGTGCATGTGCATCATGGATAATATTTCTACCTGGGTTTGAGTTGTGCACACTTCCATATCCAAAAAAACATAATGTGATAGACCTTGAACATATGCAATAGTAACTTTTGCCATCAAAAGATAAGATACATTGTGCATGCTCTTGGGAATGAGTAATCGCATTGATAATTATCCCCTCTCTGACATAAACAAAAAACAAAAAAAATGTGTCTAATGCTGAATCTTGGTGAGCTATGTGCTATTCAGCGAGTTAGTCATTATTATCGAAAATAATTCGCTTTTTGTCTGCATGGAGACCTGTCTTAATTATATTAAATTCTTATCCCAAGGTCAAGGGCAACAAACAAAATTACTAAATTAACAAGGAAGCCTATAGTTATCGTTGAAGTGCATTTAGGCCTGCAATCAGACTAGATTTACAAGAACAAATTTAAATTCAAAACCAATATCCCTTGCTCTCTCTTATCTATTTGTTGGCCTATTGTATTCATCGTATTGTCATTGTTGAAAACGACACGTTTATACTCTAAAAACGAGTTCTGTACGTGTTTTAAAATGCCAATATAAGATGATAATTACGCATTCATAGTCTATAACGTGTATTTAAGTGAATGGAAACGTCTGGAAAATTAAACGGATAAAGCTCAGGGAAATTATTATTTCATGCAGAATCCAGAATTCCTAAATGTCTTGTCTCTTGTCATGGTATATAAATCAAGTATGATATTTTCCATAGAGATCAGAAATATGCTATCCGTGACACTGATACAAAGCTAACAGGAAATAAGACTGCTCGAAATTAGGAGTTTTAAAATAGTTTTGCTGCCCAGTGACCACACACTTTTGGGGACAGACAATACTCACTCTTTGAGCTGGGAAGATCGAGGGGAACGAGAGAGAGGGAAAGAGAAATGAGAGGGCTGTTGTTAGCGTAGCTTTATCGAGGAAGAAGGACCCCCTGTTATCTGTGAATGTGGCTTCTTTTTCCCAGAATAGATATAGCACGAATTTTTAATTCGTTTTTCTTTTAGACAACAATGCTTTATTTGAGAGCTGGACACAATTTGGGTTTTGTGAGGGATCCTTTTCTCCTTGCCCGAGCCCAGCTGTCCATATGGGATACAACGTGTACAACAAGGATCACAATGGCACTAACTGACAGGCACGACAAAAAAAAACCAAGGATACATCTCCCTGACTCCGGGATGCACTGGTCAAGATAAAGGAATTGAATAGCCCCAAGAAACTTTGACAGGCTCTCTATCCACACTGTCTGCAATCCCACTCTGGGTCCTCGTTAATATGCACGCCTCTAACATCCACGACAACTGGCCCTACGCCTTTGTGTGCTTTTTGTGTGGTGTACTGTATATTGTGCAACGATAGACTGCACAAAACTGCCTCGTCACAGTGCTAAATCTCTGGCCATCGGGGTTAGAGCCAGGCAGCAATCAACATGTTTTATTGACTTGAATTATTATATCAGCGCTCTTAACGCAGGTTGCTAGAGTGATGGGTGTTTTTAGAATGTATTATTGTAGCCTACTTGTTTCGTCTAGTTGTATTGTAGCCTAACATTAGTGTCATATGTTTACATCAAGCTGTTATTTCACTCGAGGGTATAGGCGTATAGACAAATGAAAGCAACAATAATCTAGAAAAAATGATGTTATAAATGAAAATCAACTGCTATAAATTGCACTTCCATTTATTTATCATTCCCACTTCCACACGTCTGCGATCAGAATTGTAGCACCATGGGTAAAGGAGCCCAATGGTGCTATATGAAATCGAAACTATTAGCCTATAGGTCATTCAAGGATGGCTATTTCCATTGAAAAACAATTTTTATAGCCTATAAACAACAACTTAATTGTGAATAAATAATGCGATACAACACCGCCATTAGCTTGTAGTAATACTATTACATGGTTAATGGAGCAACGAATAATATCAGGGAATACGTCAGCAGCACAGCTTGCAAATGTAAACATTGTAGCCTCTCTCTGAAGAAAACAAATGGAGTCTCTGTAGCCTGGACCAAAAGCAGTGGCCCCCCTAATTAGCAATCGGTGTCAATTTAGCTGTTTGTTCAATGATAGTGAGGGCGACTCTAACATCTGTTCTATAAGATCTCGGTGCTGGGTCAAAAACAATGCAGTTAAGATTTTGCCAAAGGTAATCATATTTACCCAACATACTGCATTGGGTCTGATAATCACAATGCACTCTGTGATTCACTTGGGACCCATTTGGTTATTGTGTCGACTACTTTGGTACACTGTTTAAGATAGCTATTTTGGATACACATCCACTGCCCATCCATCCATAGGCCTGCATCTACAAAAAGCTAAATCATAAGCTAACATAGAGCAAGGGATATTGAAGACTACGTAACTTGATTGATATTCCTTTCACGGGTTGTGTTTGTTTGACAACAATGACGAGCGTAAAACCGTGCGTAAAATTAAAACGTCTTTGCATTAAATCCGTTTTTAAAATATAGGCCTACCACTTCACACCCCAATCCGAGAGGAGTTCGAGACCTTGAAAAGGAGAGCTTTTGACTCAAAAGCTTCTTAGCTGAAGAAGGCCTCTTATATTAGGCTAAGTGAGTGGATTTTAGCCCCATTTCACAAGTGACTTTAGCCTCCTTATTACTGACGTGTCCATATTCAGACCATTTAGACGGATTAATTTAGGTTCAAAAAAAATAATAATAAGTGCGCGACACATAAATTCACCTGCTTTCTGGTAACACGTATAGGCTGCCATGCATCACATGAACAATGTTTAGCGTATGTATTCAATCAATTAAATAGGACGTATTAAGACACGCAAACCAAAACGTAATTTCTGAAACACAGCATTTTATTAAAATCCTTATAAAAATTGGGATATTTCCCCATCAGCGCGCGATTTACCTGTTATTCACATAATAATATGGGCTCTGTTACACAGTCATGACAATTCCGCCAGAAATTCTTCCTTCTTTTTGAATTGGAAATATGTATATCTCCACGTATACGATCCTGACATGTTTCTAGGTTGTAAATAATTACCACAAAGTATTTACAAAAAAAAAAAAAAAAAACAAAGGGAAAAAAGCTAAACGTTGCCAATGTTTATTCATGGCCATAAATATTTTCGGTCCATTGTAAAAGAAGCAAGAAATAAAATATTCCATAATTATAAAGTGGTTTTGCACGTGCTTATAACACGAAGGACAAAAATAAAACATATCTACAACACACAAACATACTGTACAAATTTTTACAAGAGCATTGACATTCTTAAATCTCGGGAGAGGCTGGACCCAGTTCTCTTAACGAAAACATGTAAACACGGCGCACATATTAGCCCCGAAAAAATGGTAGATATGGGTCAAGCTGCAAAATGAAAAGTCTTTATTTTCTAGTGAAATCCCTATCGTGCTCCTAAACGGCAGCCCCGTCAGTCTCAACTAGTTCACCAAGTCCACTGTTGCGTTTGCACCAAGTGATGTGCTGAAGGGAATTGTGGAGTGGTGGCGGCGCAGTACTGAGCATTATATTGCATTTGATGAAGGGTCTGGGCGCTATACGCCGAGAGGGGGAATCCAGCCTGAAAAGTGGCCGCCAAGTCCTGAGCTTTAAGAGTATGACAAGGCTTTCCATCCCTGACTAAGACAGGTACGGCCACCCGCCGGGGAGAGGGGAGATGGGTCACTTCCATACCTTTTTCAGCGCGCGCTCTCTTCATTTTGTACCGATGATTCTGGAACCAAATTTTCACTTGAGTTGGTGTCAGGCGAATCAAACTCGCGAGGTGTTCTCTCTCTGGCGCGGATAGGTATCTCTGTTGCCTAAACCGACGCTCAAGTTCGTACGTCTGTGCCTTGGAAAACAGCACTCTTCTTTTTCGCTTCTTACCGGAGTCGCTGCCGTTGCTTGACGTTTCCTTGTCATTGTCTGGCGATTCGTCCGCAGAGGGTTCTGGGGACTTGGCTGAGTCTTGAGAACTTGCTGAAAGACCATGCACTGCGTGGGAGAGACAAAATACAACGGTTAAAATGGTTTTCTCGACTGAAATACACCTACCAATCACACATGGAAATGTTAAGCTGCTACATGTAAAATGCATTTTTCAAAGCATGTTAAAGTAACGCATTTCGTTTGCACAGCCAAAATACAGTGTTATTTGTTTTTGTGTGTGTGTAATACACAGGGTCAAATTTCTAAAGTCTATTTTATGTGTCTTTATCGTTCGTTTGTACAGCCAAAATGCAATGTTATTAGTTTTTTCTGTTGGGACCCACAATATTGATTCCCATCAGTCCCCAAAGAAAGTGAATCACTGAAGCAGCAAAACCATGCACTGTCTGCCTACAAATCTTCATCATGCAAAAAAATTACATTTCTGTCGCCGATTTTATGTGTCTTTATAGCCGATGCATTAACAAGTCTCTATCGATCATATTCTAAAAACGTTTAGAGTCACTAGAGCACATGTGAACATGAAATTATTTCGATGTTGGTAACGCCTTTAAGACGAGCGCAGCAATGCATGGCGAATAAAGATGAATGCTGCACATCATTCAAGGGCACCATTGAGCCCAGACACGACGGAATAAAGATTATGCATTCCATCAAGTGTAGATTGGATAACATATATATGATGCGTTCTCACTCAGAAAACAGGCAGATTAAAGTAATCACTTAAGTGCATTGCAAATGAATTTACGATTCTTAAAGAGTTGGCGACTTACGTGAATATTGGAGAGTGTCTGTGGTGGCAAGCCATCTTGTGTACGGATTGTCACTACTATCATAAAAGCGGTTCTTTATAGGCAGATTTTGAACGTTTTCTAGCGGACTTTGTACCAAAACTCCAGTGGGTTTTATCGTCTCCGATCCCTCGTTATCTTCATCCGGTCCAGTGATAGATCCTTCTTCATCATTCGTGTCAGGGAGGTCCAAAATGTCCTTCACAGAAAAGCCGGTCTTTGTGTTGGTCAACGACATATTCTGGGGAAATGTATGCTGGAAATTTGCTGCACCAGTTTGGCAATCCGCTGCTTTAAAACACAAAACACAATCGCAGTTCAGAAAAAATGATATCTCAGCGCTGTTTTACCTTGAACTATTCAAAGAAAATCATGAGCCTCTGTCGATAACCATTGCCTATCCAAGTAGTAGAGGAATCAGTTCTGTAAGTCCAGGAAGAATGCCAAAGTGGCTGAAGTGCTATATCTGTCTCATTGATACTGTGCTACTGTTGGGTGCTAGGGGGAAATAAGCCATCACCGGTCCGATCAGCCCATATAAGGTTGGTCTCAACAGATGAACCTGCAGTGAAAAAGCATTAAAAACGCAAAAGGTTGGCCACGTGTGGGCGGGTCTTGGGAGTCAAGTGGATGAAGACAGTGTTTGCAGATGTGAAATTGTGGGTTTTGGGGAGATCCGAGCCTCTACCATTGGTGCTTCAAAACATGATGAGTGGTATAACGTGTCAATTAATTACAAAGATGGGAAGGGCCTTTTTTTTTACACCCTATTTACATACAAAGGACCTCCAAGTAGCTTTATACTCCGAATACTTGAAAGCGAGTTTTAACAAATTGCTCCTGAAAAAGCTATTGCATTATAGGCTTCTCTCCACATATATACAATATTGAATCAATAGGAAAACTGCATTTTGGCTGTTGGTCCAAAACTGTGGTCTGGATGCCCGTTCGATAGCATTGATATCATAATTTTCCTCCTTAATAAAAAGATGTTTCAATTGTCAACACTAATTCATGTAAAACATTTGAGTCAATATTTTGTTTCAGACTTAGGGGCTTAATTAAGATCGGATTCTATTTGGAAAACACACCGATCGGACCTAAAAAGATCAATGATTACCGAATGATAATAATAATAATGGTGAACAGCCTATAAGGAAACACATTAATAATAATACTCATTATAATAATAATGTAAAATAAGCCTATGAATAATAGCAGCGTTTTAGCCGACATGAAGAATACTGTTTTTATAGGCTGTTTAGGACTATATCATAATCTTGACAATTATGGTTTTTAACCTACTATATTAAATTGTGCATAACAGGTTCTCACAGGATTTGTGTATATTTTTGTACACATTTCTCCAATTCCATTATTCTTATGAAATGTATTCTATGTGAGTTTTCCCCCAGAATATAGCAGAGTAGCCTATTGTCTGTGCAGGCTTCTTCAATGTGCTACGTCGTCACCTCTTTTGTAGAAAGCGAGGAATTATTGCAGATTACTTTATTTTACTCCCTTCAAGGATATTTTTTTTAGCTTCCACTGCTTCTGCTGTAGCCCCTCTGCCTACTATCTAGTATGTGATGTGGGTGACAATGTTGCACTTTTCTAGCAACTCCTCTGCGCATCCTGGGTGGTCGGACCCGGGCAAAGACAAATACAAACCGACTGCTAAGCTGCAGACAATGGGGGAAATGTAGACAAATGTCCTGCTCCTGTTGGAAGCTTTTGTCCGGGTGTAGTTTCTGCATTTATTTCAGGGGCGAAATAATGGATGATTGACGCCCCTGTACAATGCTTTCTAACTGTTTGGAATAAATCCGAGGTTGTTCCTAGTTGTCATGGTATTCAACTGCTTTCAATGGACTATCTCTTTACTCAATCCTGTATCCTTCGACAAAATTAAGGAAAGTCCTTCATTTTAGCGCACACGGATACACGTACACTCTCCTTATCCTTCTCCCTCTCACAAACTAGGAAGGTGTCAAAACATCTTCTCTAGTGCCTGAATATGCCATTTACTTTAGTGGCTCAATACATACAGTGGGCTACAAAGTGAGGTACACTCTCGCCCACAGAGGCAATTTTCACGGAGGAAAGCCCGTTCTTCCACAGTTTGAAATAGGCCTACAAAAGATTTGTATGATAATATCAACATTATTACTGTTATTATTATTTTGTTATTATTATTATTGGTCCTCATCAACACTGCATGATGCTAGATCTGTTTTCCTTCTCTCACGGAGCTAGCACTTCACCTAGCTAAATATTTCACCAGAGGAGAGTTTTGGCAGCTAGAATTAATCACACTGTCTCAACCAGTTACAATGGTTCTAATGAACAGAACGGGGTTTGAGCAAAGTGGAGCCGTGACATAGACCTTACTGCCCGACATAAGCTACAAACGTGGACTTTTTTCTGCAACGCCTATGTGCACATCTAATCAATAGACTACATTCAATATTGAGCAGTTCCTCCTTACGAGTCATTGTTATGTTCCGCAAACTTGAAATTTATGCATTATTTATAGTCATGCTAGGCTATAGGCTTACCGGCGTTGTCATTGCGCTTGGCCATGATTCTTGATGGCAAAATGAGAGAGCACGCTGTTGTTGGTGGTAGGAGCACACGAGCGCGGTCTGTGGGCAGTTATTGGGGATGTATTTGAACAATTGAACTGAGGGTTTCGGCAAGAAGAGGTAAATGTGCACAGGCTAAGTGGCCGTACTTCACGTCGAGAGCCATCTCCTTGTGTTTACCTGTTTACTTTCACAGGTAACTCAAACAGGCCGCTTGCCTTTTCACTCGCACTTATGGGCAGTGCATGGCAGTCTTTAGCAAAGCCGGTTCAGTTAACATGACTGGACCGATTCCTGGCAATAAGTGCCTCATAATAAGTATATGCACCATCCAACCAGCCCACTGCACGAAGTGAGCTTCATTTACTGAAGCTTATGAAATGAATTAATAGGCTACATATTTGATATGAATCTGTTATTACTATGGCTATATCATTTCACACTGAAAAATACAATAGAAAGCACACTAATTGCAATGATAACAGTAGCCTACTAGAAGGCCTAATGATAGGCGTATTCACAGCAATCCAAATAATAATAACAATAATTATGTAATACCTAATGTCTCTTGTTATATTTAACTCGGAAAACTACGTAAACTGAGGATGACAACACCACGTCATTCCCTGCTGCTAGAAGGTCTCAGGCTCAGCGTTGAAGGGGGTGGGTGATTGAGCGCTTCTTCTGGTGGGTATTGGACCCAATAATGATCGGAGAGGGAGAGTGCTGATGAGCAGAATAACTGCTCATTGCCACAGATGCACCAAGATGCAACATTGACTATTGTTTTAAATTGGTGCTCTACAAACAAATAGAGCTCGAGCTCGAGCTCTGGGGAGGACATGCGAGGCGTGTTGCTTATATTTACCGTCCAGTTGTCGTTAAAGGCATGGATACACTAAACAAGAATACACTCTAAACAATGCATTTTGAATTCACATGGGAATTCCTAGCTATTTTATCACGGGTTGTGTGTGTAACTAAAACTGGAGCATGCATAAAGGTATGGAATAGTCGGGTGATATAAATAATTAGTCTATACTCCACCGAAAAAAATACTGTTGGATTAGTTAGTGTTTTATAAGAATACGTGATAGAGCCCTAAGTGCTGTAAACAGCGTATTCTATAAGATGGTTCTCATACTTAAAATGTATAAAATACAATACCAAACTAGGCTACTGCAGAAACATGCATTCTCCATCATCGCATAATTAATTTTCAAATTAATCAAAAAAGCCTTCGGGAGAATAGATAGTTCTCGCCCAAATTTTTGTTCACAAATTAAAGAAGAAAGACCTTTTATACAGTTGATTAAATACGTATTCAGATTGAATACATTAACAATGCTTCAGGACGGTGTATAATATCGTTGATCATTCCTTTCTTTAATCGCTGAATTTCAGTGTGTTTCGATGCCTCAGGCTGGCGTTTAGGCTTTGTAAAATGTAACCCCGTTTGCCTCGAGGTGCTCATGATGAATGTATATAGTGACAAGACCGATTTCCCCCTGTATGATTAAAAGGCTATATATAATATGCAGGTAAAAGTATGTCCGTTTTATTTATGGGACTAAGCCGTGGCCCGGGGAGGTTGGCCCGAGGCACAAATCATCTGGAGCGGTTTGGTTCCAGAAATCCAAGCACCTTTTGCTTGCGGACAAACCCAATGCCTGTATTCGTCTCCCTTCTTCTAATGATTAAACATGTCACAATGAGATTAGCGCTGCGCCCGTGCCCGGAGGAGTTGCCTTCATTTGTTATACCACCAGTGTATTTGTAACGTTGAATTTCATGCTGCACTTTCTGTTAGTGAGCCAGGCCTTTATCCGCTTCTCTGAGACAAATTGCTAAACGGTTTATTATTTTTAATCACTTCCCCCTTTCAATCTCTAACCGAGAAGGACAATTTGTTTGTCTCTGCGACCTGCTTGAAATTAATCATACGAGAAGTTGACTCTTTGTGCCTGCATTCACCCTGCAAATACGATTACATGTTCTCAAACAATTCGCATCACCTATACCAATAAGCAAATAGCTCCGGAGTCACTAATAAAACAAAAACATTCTGACAGTGTTCTTATGCAGGAGTGTTACTCTGGCACTGGAGACACATCTGTAATACTCCAGCGGCCTCTACTGACCAAGCAGTGAAATGACAGGAAAAAGAAAACACCCGTGTCAGATGCAGGCCTGTGTGAACGTTGCTCTCTCAAATTTGACTCAGAAGCCATACTTATTTCACTCAATAATATATATTTTCTTCACATTTTAATGTTAACTATTGCATTGCTTTGACCATAGTAAAATACTTACAGTATTTATTTTACCATATGACGCGCAGGAAGTCATGAAGGGAAGACAGACAACAAGCAGGCAGTTACAGTGGACACTATATTGATTTAACCATTATTTTTGTTTTATATATGGAGGCATTGAAAGTTACATGTAGAATATGGTGGGAAATGTGTGCACAGTAACTGTCATGGTAAAGCTTAATCCCCACGTGCGTAAAATCATCAACAACCAATGTTCCAATACTGACAAAAAAAAACGTTGTTGTGATACACATGCAAGTCTAGGAATATAACAAATGCAGTATGCATTAACAAAAAGTTATAGTTATAAACATATGGACATGTAAGCTATGACATCCTTGACTTATTAGGAAAAGGTAGGAAGCAGGCATACACTCACAAACAAACACAAAAATAAGACGTATTATTCTACTACACCTACAGTGCACAGTAGCCTAATTGAGTGATTTACAGCTAAAGTACTTAATTGAAACCATAACAAGACGGTTTACCCCGCCTCTGTTATGGTAAAAAGAAATAGCAGGTATAGGTTAAATTCTGCATGTGTATATAATTAGTTTATAAGTACAAAAAAATTGATGTAGCAACTAATGATTCTAGCTTTAAACCATCATAGGCATATTGCGCTCACCTGGTGATTGATGACTGGAAGGGGCTGAGTGGTGTAGCCGGCGTTAAAACAGCGCGTTCTAACGGAAATATCTCCAAATGGGAGTCAGCAGTGCGTGCAGAGATAAGCCTGATGCGGGTTATATACCCAGAAAGCAAGTGGCCCTCTTCTGATGTGGTCCAAGTAAGTTTGTATAGCTGGCAAAGGTGCTCTGCTCTTACTGAATAGCTGACCTTGCATGATGTTTGTTTTCCCCCTTGCTATGACGTGAGACAAAATATTGTCCATATGTTCATTGGCAATAAATTGGTCATGAGAGCAAACACGGCTCCTTCTTGATGATACTTGTAACTGAGCCAACCAGACTTTCTCGTTCAGGTTGCTTTTTGTGCCTCTAAATCGCGTGCATCTAAATCGCGTGATATTTTTGAAGATTTTGTATACATATTTACACGTGAAACTTAGATCTTTAAAACTGAAATTGAGCCCGGGACTTTGTCTGTTCTTTAGAACATGGCTCGTAGCCAAGTCGTTGTGCAGAAGGGTCTCTAATAAATCGCTTGGTAACCAAGAAGCAACAATGACAACAGTGACCAGATGTGACATGTTATCCATGCGACACCCCCGTTTACATTAGATACCCGGATACAATGATTGATAGCGAAAGTCTCTATGATTCTTTGCAATTGTATGGCATTCTCTCAATGATGCAATTTACACACAGTTGTAGTCTAATAGGCCTTATCAAACAACACAATATATGCACACTGGTTGATTCGGACTATATCTATTTTTTAAAAATTTATTTTACCTTTATTTAACTAGGCAGTTAAGAACAAATTCTTATTTTCAATGACGGCCTAGAAACAGTGGGTTAACTGCCTGTTCAGGGGCAGAACGATAGATTTGTACCTTGTCAGCTCGGGGGTTTGAACTTGCAACCTTCCGGTTACATGGTCCAACGCTTTAACCACTAGGCTAACCTGCCGCCCCCTAATGCAACAAGTGTGGAATTTAAAGAAAATATGTATTTTACAGGTTATGCATTATATCAATCAATCGAAATATATAGGCAAATGTCATATATATCTCTATTTTAGCTTTATAGCGTTAAAGTTCAACGTTATGGGGAGACTTGCTATCACGCCAATTAGGACTAAATGTACATTTACAATATAAATACAATAATAATAAATAATAATAATATAATTAATCTATAAATGTAATATAAAATAGCATACACGTTTTGTTCCTAAATATTATTCATATTTTTGATCACCATGCCAGTAATTATGCTACATGCTGATATCCATAGGCTACAGTAAGCAATTTCTCACCCGATAACAATGATAATCTCAGCAATTTAACTGTACATTTTCATTATACACTACCGTGGGATTTTACAACGACATGATGTAGACGACACAAAGTGTTCATTATTTCGGGAACGATGGATAGGCTACGTTCACTGTTGTCGAACGTTTGTCAGTCATCATGCACGTTTGGTGATAATATTCAACTGCAACTTGTAAACATAGCTACAAGCCTGACATTTGTATATGACTCAAGAATCATAGCAAATAAATGAAAATAGCATATTTTAGCTGGATATAGAAGACTATTCATAACACAGCAGCAGTACGAATTACAGATTTGCAAAGTATGTCGCCAACTGAGCATGCAAAACATTTAGTCTGGATAAAAAACGTGTTTTATTATTTTAAATTCAATTAAAATATATACATATAAACAACTACATTGGGAGTTTTTTCACCATATTAAGACCAGAATTTCTAGGCATTCTGTAATTTCGATATGGGCTGGATCTCAAATAATATTTGATTAACGTCTGTTACATATTGCAGAAAATGAGAAATGTCTTTCATTCAGAAAACTTCCCAGATTGTAGCAACAGGACTACTAAGTACATCTATGTGTGGTTGTAAGGATGAGGCGGGATGCCAATGATTGCTGTGAAGAAGGATATATGAAGCAAACATCAGCTGTGGTATTATGACAAGGGGGAGGACAACTTGAATCAAGCCACAGTGATTTTATTGTGGGCAGTTTGGAATTTTTACATGATAATAATGGTGTTGCCTAGTACTGCAGGAGCGACCATCAATCAATACAGAATACATTACCGATGTTTTTTGTGCACATCCACTTTACCGCTGAAAGACTGAGATTATCCGTCCTACTAAGACGTAGGGAATACAAATACATACATTGGCCTCGTCCCACTTTTCAAATTCCGCATTAAGCCAAAGTAGTTAGAGTTTGAATGTATTCATAGGTCCCGAGAAATGAGAAATACCTTCCACTCAACTGCACTGTGAATCCTCTTGTGCTGCTTCAGATTCATCAAAAGTGCTCTGGAGACTAAATACAAGACCTCCTGAACAAGGATGCGTAAAATAGGCCCAGCGGTCAAGCTACTATCAATCCCTGGTCTGAAGCCTGATGACTAAGGCACTTCAGATGTAGTCAAACGCCATATAAAAACACCGACGGCACGGCATTCTCAAATCAATCAGTTTATGTTTGAATATATTGACCACTCGAGGAGAGCTGAGAGAGGAGCTTCTCGAGTCACAAATACCAGGGGAAATTGGGTTGATTTTCACGGGAAGATTCACTTTCGGTAAAAATGTTTAATTATCACGAGGGCACACTTGTGTGGTTTTGTGTGAGCCCTGCAGAGCGGCTGAGACCCCTGGTATGGGAGTAGTTAATATACAATACCTTTGGTTCGTATCATAGACAGCCCTCTCCTATTAAAAGGCACAGCCATTTTTCTTCATGCACTCAGAGAGCGTGAGGCACTAGTAGTCCTAGGCCTGGGTGGCAGCCCTGATGAATGGAAGTCTTTGGTCCGCTAAGAGCTGAGAGGGAATGTAGAAATAAAAGCCTTGTTTTGCTCAGGCTCAGACAAAAGTGCCTGGTTCTAAAGATTGGAGGATACTATCATTTCTTGTGTGGTGATGGCACATTGTGCAGAGAGGGGAGCTGTAGAGTGTTGGGTGGTGGGTCTTAAACATTCCGGCTTCTCACAATTCCTATTGGAAAGGGAAAGGTAAGGAGATGAGGGCTGTAGAGAGGCTTAGAAGAGTGGCAAGATGTTTCCAAATAAATTAATTTAAACTGTTATGATATCATACGAATTGCAAAATTCGTAATATATCACACGAAATGGATGACGTAGTACACAAAAAAACAGGGACACATTTTGTCTTGTGAAATTATACAAAGTTATTTAACTAATATCACCAAACTCAAAATGAAGAATGTTTCTAGTTTACTCCGATATTTAACCATAAATTAACTATTTGCCTATCCAGTCATATACTGAACTGAAAAAGGCAACATTAAGCAACACTTATTACCTTGACCTACTAGGTGAAAATTTATTAACGCTGCAATTGACTTGGATGAAAACTAATTGAATGGTGCAAACCATCTTTTTGACCAGTGATCAATGGAAAGAGGAGCAAAACATTCACAGTGGAATGGTGAGTATGCTTCCAATAATTGCTACATGATAACTACTGAAATGCCTTCCAATGAATACAGTGGGGCAAAAAAGTATTTAGTCAGCCACCAATTGTGCAAGTTCTCCCACTTAAAAAGATGAAAGAGGCCTGTAATTTTCATCATAGGTACACTTCAACTATGACAGACAAAATGAGAAGAAAAAAATCCAGAAAATCACATTGTAGGATTTTTAATGAATTTATTTGCAAATTATGGTGGAAAATAAGTATTTGGTCAATAACAAATGTTTATCTCAATACTTTGTTATATACCCTTTGTTGGCAATGGCAGAGGTCAAATGTTTTCTGTAAGTCTTCACAAGGTTTTCACACACTGTTGCTGGTATTTTGGCCCATTCCTCCATGAAGATCTCCTCTAGAGCAGTGATGTTTTGGGGCTGTTGCTGGGCAACACGGACTTTCAACTACCTCCAAAGATTTTCTATGGGGTTGAGATCTGGAGACTGGCTAGGCCACTCCAGGACTTTGAAATGCTTCTTACGAAGCCACTCCTTCGTTGCCCGGTCAGTGTGTTTGGGTTCATTGTCATGCTGAAAGACCCAGCCACATTTCATGTTCAATGCCCTTGCTGATGGTAGGAGGTTTTCACTCAAAATCTCATGATACATGGCCCCATTCATTCTTTCCTTTACACGGATCAGTCGTCCTGGTCCCTTTGCAGAAAAACAGCCCCAAAGCATGATGTTTCCACCCCCATGCTTCACAGTAGGTATGGTGTTCTTTGGATGCAACTCAACATTCTTTGTCCTCCAAACACGACAATTTGAGTTTTTACCAAAAAGTTATATTTTGGTTTCATCTGACCATATGACATTCTCCCAATCTTCTTCTGGATCATCCAAATGCTCTCTAGCAAACTTCAGACGGGCCTGGAAATGTAATGGCTCAAGCAGGGGGACATGTCTGGCACTGCAGGATTTGAGTCCCTGGTGGCGTAGTGTGTTACTGATGGTAGGCTTTGTTACTTTGGTCCCAGCTCTCTGAAGGTCATTCACTAGGTCCCCCCGTGTGGTTCTGGGATTTTTGCTCACCGTTCTTGTGATCATTTTGACCCCACGGGGTGTGATCTTGCGTGGAGCCCCAGATCGAGGGAGATTATCAGTGGTCTTGTATATCTTCCATTTCCTAATAATTGCTCCCACAGTTGTTTTCTTCAAACCAAGCTGCATACCTATTGCAGATTCAGTCTTCCCAGCCTGGTGCAGGTCTACAATTTTGTTTCTGGTGTCCTTTGACAGCTCTTTGGTCTTGGCCATAGTGGAGTTTGGAGTGTGACTGTTTGAGGTTGTGGACAGGTGTCTTTTATACTGATAACAAGTTCAAACAGGTGCCATTAATACAGGTAACGAGTGAAGGACAGAGGAGCCTCTTAAACAAGAAGTTACAGGTCTGTGAGAGCCATAAATCTTGCTTGTTTGTAGGTGCCCAAATGCTTATTTTCCACCATATATAGCAAATAAATTCATTAAAAATCCTACAACGTGATTTTCTGCATTTTTTTTCTCATTTTGTCTTTCATAGTTGAAGTGTACCTATGATGAAAATTACAGGCCTCTCTCATCTTTTTAAGTGGGAGAACTTGCACAATTGGTGGCTGACTAAATACTTTTTTTTGCCACACTGTATACTAATACATAAAAGCTCTCAAAAGATGTCCACCAATTGTTCGACAGGGACAGAAGCAAGCAGACTGTCTGAGATCTGATGGTATCGCAGAGCAGTTATGAACATTTTCCACTATCATGATTCTCCACTGTTCTCCATTGATTCCAAAAACGAAGATGTGTGTGTGTGTGGGGGGGGGGGGGGGTAGAGGAAAATGCACTAAAGGAATGGAGAGAGTGGTTTCAGAGAGGTTTCCATTGATGGTAATAATCCATAGCCTCAGCCAAGGCCGGATCCATCCCTGGTAAGTGAGTCAGTCCTTGGTTGCACACTCCAGCCCTCAAGGACTGCTTTAGAGCCTCTATATCAAAAGCTGTCCAGAGGTAAAAGATGATGTTTGCCTCATCCCTATACGTTCATAGTGAAATAACAAAGAGAGGAAACTCATACAGTACTGTTGTATAGCTACATTCATGAACCTAGATAATGTTTGGAAAACATGGACTGCTGTTGATCAAATGACAAGCATTTGTAGCAGAGAAGTCTGGTTCCAGTGTAGTTTACAATGTAATCATTTAGCAAATGCTCTTATCCAGAGTGACTTACAGGAGCAATTCGGGTTAAGTGCCTTGCTCAAGGGCACATTGACAGTTTACACCTAGTCTGCTTGGGGATTCAAACCAGCGATCTTTCGATTACTGGCCCAACGTGGTAAACCACTAGGCTACCTGCTGGTAGGACGAGCTATAGGAGGATGGATTCATTGTAATGGCTGGAGTGGAATTCATGGAATGGAGTCAAATGTGGTTTCAATGTATTTGATGTGTTTGATACCGTTCCATATATTCCATTCCAGCCATTACAATGAGCCAGTCCTATAGCTCCTCGCACCAGCCTCCTCTGACATGTACAATATCAGAAGGACCATTCACAAAAGATGGCCTAATGGAAATAAGTCTACATACAATGGTTCTACATACAACGATAAACTCTGGATGTGAAAAGAAGTTTGAATGTGGTTGTTGAGGTTAATTTCAGTTTAAATTAGATTCATTTGTGACGATTGTTTGACATCATTTATAACAGCACCACTTTTAGCATTTGCACTTTCAACTAGTGCCTTTGGTTCATGACACATTTACATGACTTGGATTTATAGTTGATATAAAGAGTCTTCCTATTATGCCATGTGTCCTTCGTATCAAGTTTCTTTTAAAACTACATTTGAAAGTATCTTGAGTAATGTATTGAAGTGCCTTTGAAGGTAGGAGAAGACTAATCTACTGTTTTCATTAATGCAAATCAAATCAAATTGTATTTGTCACATGCGCCGAATACAACATTACCGTGAAATGCTTACTTACAAGCCCTTAATACTGTTTGGAATAGGGGGCGGTATTTTCACGTCCGGATGAAAAGTGTGCCCAAAGTAAACTGTCTGCTACTTAGGCCCAGAAGCGAGGATATGCATATAATTGGTAGATTTGGATAGAAAACACTTTTGTGGTCACTCTCTTTTCAACAGATTTTCTATGGATATCTAGATTTCTAAGGCTCTTGCTTACAGTTCCTATCGCTTCCGCTGGATGTCAACAGTCTTTAGAAATTGGTTTATGTTTTTCCTTTGAGAAATGAAGAAGTAAGGCTGTTCAGAACGAGGGTCGAGTCTAGTGTACTGTTCTGGTTAGGGGCGCGCGACCTGAAAGCTTGCCCCACTTTGTTTTTATCCGCTATTGAACGCAGTTTATCCCATCTTAAAATAATATTGATTATTTACATTAAAAAATACCTAAAGTTGTATTAGGAAAGTTGTTTGAAATGTTTGGACCAAGCCTTTTTGAAATCTGACACGATTGCCAGATTAACAAGAAGTTAAGCTTTAATTTGGTGTATTGCACTTGTCAATGTATGAAATGTACAGTATATATATTGAATTACGCGCTATGCCATTTCACCCGATGTTGTCGAAATGTTCCGCTAGAAGAAGCCCTAGCCGTAAAATTAATTAACCAACAATGAAATTCAAGAAATAGAAGTAAGAAAATATTTACTAAAATAAACTAAAGTAAAAACATAAAATATAATGTTAAAAGTAACAATAAAATCACATAACAATAACGAGGCTCTATACAGGGGGTACCGGTACCAAATAAATGTGTGGGGGTACAGGTTAGTCGAGCTAATTTGTAAAGTGACTATGCATAGATAATAAACAGTGAGTCCTTGACTAGGCGCTCTGTGGTAGCAGAGAGAACATGCTATGACATGGGTGACTGGAGTCTTTGACAATTTTTGGGGCCTTCATCTGATACCCCCTAGTATATAGGTCTTGGGTGTCAGGAAGCTTGGCCCCAGTGATGTGCTGGGTCGTACGCATTACCCTCTGTAGCGCCTTACGATCAGATGCCGAGCAGTTGCCATACAACGCGGTCATGCAACCGGTCAGGATGCTCTCGATGGTGCAGCTGTAAAACGTTTTGAGAATCTGGGGACCCATGCCAAATCTTTTCAGTCTTCTGAGGGGGAAAATGTGTTGTTGTGCACTCTTCACAACTGTCTTGGTGTGTTTGGACCATGATAGTTTGTTGGTGATGTGGACACCAAGGAACTTGAAACTCTCGACCGGCTCCACTTCAGCCCTGTCAATGTTAATGGGGGCCTGTTCGGCCCTCCTTTTCCTATAGTCCACGATCAGCTCCTTTGTCATGCTCACATTGAAGGAGAGGTTTCTCTCCAGGCACCACACTGCCACGTGTCTGACCTCCTCCCTATAGGCTGTCTCATCGTTGTCGGTGATCAGGCCTACAACTGTTGTGTCATCAGTAAACTTAATGATGTTGTTGGAGTCGTGCTTGGCTACACAGTCGTGGGTGAACAGGGAGTACAGGAAGGGACTAAAAAGGGCAGTGTTGAGTGTGATTGAGATTGCGTCATCTGTAGATCTGTTGGGGCTGTATACGAATTGTCACCGGTTTCCAGCATCATGGTGTTGATGTGAGCCATGACCCGCCTTTCAAAGCACTTCATGGCTACCGATGTGAGTGCTACGGCGGAAATCATTTAGGCAGGTTACCTTCACTTTCTTGGGCACAGAGACTACGGTGGTCTGTTTGAAACATGTTGGTATTACAGACTCGGTCAGGGAGAGGTTGAAAATGTCAGTGAAGACACTTTCCAGTTGGTCCGTGCATGCTTTGAATAAACTTCCTGGTAATCCTTCTGGCCCTGTGGCATTGTGAGTGTTGACCTGTTTAAAGGTCTTGCTCACATCAGTTATGGAGAGCATGATCACACATTTGTCTGGAACAGCTGGTGCTCTCGTGCATGCTTCAGTGTTGCTTGCCTCATCTGGTAGGCTCATGTCACTTGCTGGCTTTCCCTTTGTAGTCCGTAATAGTTTTCAAGCTGTGTCACATCTGACAAGCGTCAGAACGAGTCACTGGTACTTCCTGCTTTAGTTTTTTCTTGTAAGCAGGAATCAGGAAGCTGGAATTTTGGTCAGATTTGCCAAATGGAGGGTGAGGGAGAGCTTTGTATGCATCTCTGTGTGTGGAGTAAACGTGGTCTAGATTTTTTTTCTCTGGTTGCACATGTGACATGCTGGTAGAAATTAGGTAAAACCAAGTTAAGTTAACAGATACCTGGCCACTAGGAGCGCCACATCTGGATGAGCCTTTTCTTGTTTGCTTATTGCCTTGTACAGCTTGTTGAGTACTGTCTTAGTGCCAGCATCAGTTTGTGGTGGTAAATAGACGGCTATGAATAAAATAGATGAGAATTCTCTTGGTAGATAGTGTGGTCTACAGTTTCTGCTGAGGTATTCTACCTCAGGCGAGCAATACCTCGAGACTTCTTTAATATTAGACATTGCGCACCAGCAGTTATTGACAAATAGATACACACCCCCGCCATTCGTCTTATCAGACATAGCTGCTCTGTCCTGCCGATGCACGGAGAAGCCAGCCAACTCTATATTATCCGTGTTGTCGTTTAGCCACATCTCGTTGTAACATAAGATATTACAGTTTTTAATGTCCCGTTGGTAGGATAGACTTAATCGTAGATTGTCCAGTTTGTTTTCCAATGATTACATGTTTACCGACTCGTCTGCAAATTGTTACAAAGCACCCCGCCCTGCTCCCCCTTTTTCTCTGTCTTTTCTTCACACGACGACAGCGAATTTGGGCTTGTCTTGACAAAGCAGTGTTTCCTTCGCGTCGGACTCATTCATGAAAAAATATTTGTCCAGTTCGAGGTGAGTAATTGCTGTTCTGACGTCCAGAAGCTCTTTTCGGTCATAAGATACGCTAGCAGTAGCATTATGTACAAAATTAGTTACAACAATGCAAAAAATAAAATAGCGCAGTTGGTTTGGAGCCTGTAAAATGGCAGCTATCCACTCCGGTGCCACTATCCAAGAAGAATCTTATGAAATGTTTCACTCGAGAGCAGATTTAAACCGTATAAAGTTCTAAATAATTTTATGACAATGCTCTTTCTGATAACAGACTATTGTAAGTCATGAAATACCCTTGATAACACCAAGTGCATGTGATTAAGTTGTGTTGTGTCAGGGAGAAGTCCCCAATATGTAGTAGTCATATTGCGCTAGTATCAACTGTTTTGACTTACAAACCTCAGATCAACATTTTTATTTTCTTCTTAATATCAGTTCCTTTGTACAACATGTGCTAAAACTGTAGGTCTATCTTAAATCTGACATAGTAAGCTATAAGCATACAGGAATCTAGTTTTTGAAAATGAACACATTCCCACATTTGAATTATGATCTAAAAAAAATGACCACTCACTCATCAGTGAGTCACACCTGGTAATCAGTGCCTTCCTCTTTGCATTGTAGACCTTGTAGTGTGTGTGAAAGTGTGCGTGTGTGTGTGTGTGTGTGTGCATGCACGTGTGTGTTTCTGTGTGTATGTGTGTGTTCATAGGCTACAGAGAGTAGTCCGTATGGCTCACAGTGAAACCTCAAGATCCAATCCAGATACATCACCCAAAGAGGACAATGGAGGGCAGCAGGAGAGTCTACAAGGAGGTAACACTCACCTTGAACCAGACCGCATTACCCATCTGCACATTTCTGAAGCCTTTTGATTAACAATGTGTCCAAAATAAAAGCAGAAAAGGGAAAATGCAATTTAGAAATGTCAATGTGCCTTTTACAGATGGCCAGCCAAAAAATCAGGATAATTAAGTTGTAGATATTCTTTTATACAAGCCCACGATGGCAATTAACATGTTTTGTGGAGAGGTGAAAACTTTTTTTGAATGTGATGACGATAGATAGAAATCAATTAGAGGAGGTTGGACTCCCATTATAAAACATTGAAAGGACACTTTTATAAGGTGATATCAATTGATGAATAAACCTCCAAGGGCAAATTAATGATGAGAACTAATCTTTAATTGGCCTTCTTGTTGGTTTATATGAATACAACTCCATTATAAAGGTAAGGCCCATCCACATTTTCCTTTGACTGCATGGCAAGGCCCTCTTGAGCTATAGGATTCCAGAAGGCAAGGAGAGTTATAATAACGACCAAAAGAACAATTTGTGCCTTTCTAAGTGAGCTAAATGTCTTGCTTACACATTTGCACACACAATGTACAACAAGAAGTTCAATGATTCTGGGAAGCGAAATAAGAACCACAATGCCTGTTAAGAATATCAAGTATCTTTTCAATCTCTTAAAACGTTTGAGAGTAACCCATGCTTCATTTTTCATTTTAAAGTAATATGATTTACATTTCATGTCTTCCCCACCAACTTTACAAACATGAATGTGTAATACACTTGCTGATTTAAGTAGTGAATTCTGGGGTTGAAAATAAGACATTCTTTTTGTGGTCAAAGTAGGCATTAAACCAGCATGTGAGAATACAGCAGCCATGAGCAGTTAGGATTAATACAATGAGATTCAACAATGTGATTGCAGCCATGGAAATCTATTCTACACATAATCCAGATCGATGTCTATTACAGTAGAATTTTACAAACTCGGTCCTGCGGCCCCCCTGGGCGCACATTTTGTTTTTTTCCACTAGCATTACACAGCTGATTTTAAACATTCAGCTCATCATCGGGGATCCTGAATGAGGTAGCTTCTTCGCTATCACAATGTTTTTCACCATTACTTGGTAGCCTATACACCTATTCATCATTGCTCCATATTCATTTCCCCAACACAATGAAAGTAAACTGTGATTTAACTATGTAAGTGTGATTCTCATGCCAGTTTTCCCCAGGGCCTAGACTAGACTGTACCTCTCCGTACTCCCCTCTCTGTCGCCATCTATTGGTGGGAGCATATTCAACTATGCCCTGGAGCCCAGCTGAGGAAAAGTAGGAGAGTAGCGGTAGCAGCAGCACATCGTCCCCTCTCAGGTAATTGCTTCTTTTATCCACAAACAGCTACTTTCACATTGGACATCCAGCCGTCCTAATGGCCCATTATTTAAATAAATGGGGGTAACAGTGTGGGGTTGGTGACCCCCTCAGAGCCGGCAGGCCTCTCCATACAGGCACACCTGCTGAGACAAGGTAACGTTTATAACTGACACCTTCACGGGCCAGAAAAAAATGGCTGGCAGGGTCAGTGCTGGAGGAGCGCACAGGGCCCGTCATATTGCAAACATATCCATTTGCTAAAGCTTTGCTCTTGTGGTTGCCAGGCTACCAACTAATATAGGGCGACCAAGCGTGCGTCAGGAAAACAGAAGTAAGATGTTGACTTTGAGATAAGTACCTCTTCAAATTAAACAGCCACCACACAATGCATTCAAAATAACATTTCCAGAGGTCAACTTTAAATGGCTACTATTTGGCAAAAAAAAAATCCTTGTGGTCTTTAACTCTTGAAAATCCCTGAATTTGCATACCAGTCGTGTTAGTTAGGGCCAATTAATCATTAATGTTTTAATTGCGTAGAATGAAGGGGATAATATCATTCTGCCGTATTTTTCAGTCTGTGTGCTCATGTCGACTGAACACTCGGATGTCTCCTTATTAAAGTACACAAAAAGAGAATTATGTTCTTCGCTGTCTAAACATTGACATGGTGCTGCTCGAGGGAAGCATTGGTGAATTGGATACAGGAGAGGTTAAGGCCTCTTAGGCTAATGTGATCGGTCACACTTACACACCGGTGGTCAAGGCATGTCAACTCCCTCTCTCACTGTTCATGAGTCAAGGTTCAGAAAAATTGTTTTGATGGCGCTGATTGCACCACTAACCCCACTCACCATGAAGTGAGTTGTCCATTGGGCCTGTTGGGAAGCAGCCAAAGTAGACACACGGCCAGAGTGATGCTCAGTAGCACAATGAACCTTCCCTTCAGTTGACTGGTCCTGAAATCAAAGGGGCCAGTTTACCCTTGGTTTAGATAAAGTTATAAATTGG
Organism: Oncorhynchus gorbuscha; assembly: GCF_021184085.1. Taxonomy (NCBI): domain Eukaryota; kingdom Metazoa; phylum Chordata; class Actinopteri; order Salmoniformes; family Salmonidae; genus Oncorhynchus; species Oncorhynchus gorbuscha. The sequence continues at coordinate 19,623,968 of NC_060189.1, read as the reverse complement.
TAATATATACTGAACAAAAATATAAACGCAATATGTAAAGTGTTCCCATGTTTCATGAGCTGAAACAAAAGTATCCCAGAAATGTTCAACACGCACAAAAAGTTGATATGTCTCAATTTATTTTCACAAACTTGTTTACATCACTGATAGTGATCCCCCCTAAACCCTATTTTACTGCTGCTGCTACTCTCTGTTTATCTTATATGCATAGTCACTTTAACTATATATTCATGTACATACTACCTCAATTGGCCCGACCAACCAGAGCTCCCGCACATTGGCTAACCGGGCTATCTGCATTGTGTCCCACCACCCGCCAACCCCTCTTTTTACGCTTCTGCTACTCTCTGTTCATCATATATGCACAGTCACTTTAACGATACCTACATGTACATACTACCTCAATAAGCCTGACTAACAGGTGTCTGTATATAGCCTTGTAACTCTTTTTTCAAATGTCTTTCTACTGTTGTTTTATTTCTTTCTTTACTTACCTACACACACACACACACACACACACACACACACACACACACACACACACACACACACACACACACACACACACACACACACACACACACACACACACACACACACACACACACACACACACACACACACACACACACACACACACACACACACACATACCTTCTATTCTGGCACCATTGGTTACAGCCTGTAAGTACGCATTTCACTGTAAGGTTTACACCTGTTGTATTCGGCGCATGTGACAAATAAACTTTGATTTGATTTGATTTCTCTTTTACCAAGATAATCCATATGCTTAACATCTGTGGAATATCAAGAAGCTGATGAAACAGAATGATCATTACACAAGTGCACCTTGTGCTGGGGACAATAAAAGGCCACTCTAAAATGTGCAGTTTTCTCACAACACAATGGACACGGATGTCTCAAGTTTTGAGGGAGCATGGAATTGGCATGCTGAGTGCAGGAATGTCCACCAGAGCTGTTGACAGAGGATTGAATGTTCCTTTCTCTACAAAAAGCCGCCTCCAATGTCGTTTTAGAGAATTTGGAAGTAACTCCAGCCGTCCTCACAACCACAGACCTCCCCCATTTCTCCTTCACCCAAATCCAGATAGCTGATGTTCTGAAAGAGCTGCAAAAATCTGGACCCCTACAAATCAACTGGGCTAGACATTCTGGACCCTCTCTTTCTAAAATGATCTGCCGCAATTGTTGCAACCCCTATTACTAGCCTGTTCAACCTCCCTTTCGTATCGTCTGAGATCCCTAAAGATTGGAAAGCTGCCACGGTCATCCCCCTCTTCAAAGGGGGTGACACTCTAGACCCAAACTGTTACAGACCTATATCTATCCTATCCTGCCTTTCTAAAGTCTTGAAAGCTAAGTTAACAAACAGATCACCTACCATTTCGAATCCCACTGTACCTTCTCCGCTATGAAATCTTGTTTCCGAGCTGGTCATGGGTGCACCTCAGCCACATTTACATTACATTTACATTACATTTAAGTCATTTAGCAGACGCTCTTATCCAGAGCGACTTACAAATTGGTGCATTCACCTTATGACATCCAGTGGAACAGCCACTTTACAATAGTGCATCTAAATCTTTTAAGGGGGGGGGGGTGAGAAGGATTACTTTATCCTATCCCAGGTATTCCTTAAAGAGGTGGGGTTTCAGGTGTCTCCGGAAGGTGGTGATTGACTCCGCTGTCCTGGCGTCGTGAGGGAGTTTGTTCCACCATTGGGGGGCCAGAGCAGCGAACAGTTTTGACTGGGCTGAGCGGGAACTGGCCAGAGGTGGATGAACGCAGTGCCCTTGTTTGGGTGTAGGGCCTGATCAGAGCCTGGAGGTACTGAGGTGCCGTTCCCCTCACAGCTCCGTAGGCAAGCACCATGGTCTTGTAGCGGATGCGAGCTTCAACTGGAAGCCAGTGGAGAGAGCGGAGGAGCGGGGTGACGTGAGAGAACTTGGGAAGGTTGAACACCAGACGGGCTGCGGCGTTCTGGATGAGTTGTAGGGGTTTAATGGCACAGGCAGGGAGCCCAGCCAACAGCGAGTTGCAGTAATCCAGACGGGAGATGACAAGTGCCTGGATTAGGACCTGCGCCGCTTCCTGTGTGAGGCAGGGTCGTACTCTGTTGTAGAGCATGAATCTACAGGAACGGGCCACCGCCTTGATGTTAGTTGAGAATGACAGGGTGTTGTCCAGGATCATGCCAAGGTTCTTAGCGCTCTGGGAGGAGGACACAATGGAGTTGTCAACCGTGATGGCGAGATCATGGAACGGGCAGTCCTTCCCTGGGAGGAAGAGCAGCTCCGTCTTGCCGAGGTTCAGCTTGAGGTGGTGATCCGTCATCCACACTGATATGTCTGCCAGACATGCAGAGATGCGTTTCGCCACCTGGTCATCAGAAGGGGGAAAGGAGAAGATTAATTGTGTGTCGTCTGCATAGCAATGATAGGAGAGACCATGTGAGGTTATGACAGAGCCAAGTGACTTAGTGTATAGCGAGAATAGGAGACGGCCTAGAACAGAGCCCTGGGGGACACCAGTGGTGAGAGCGCGTGGTGAGGAGACAGATTCTCGCCACGCCACCTGGTAGGAGCGACCTGTCAGGTAGGACGCAATCCAAGCGTGGGCCGCGCCGGAGATGCCCAACTCGGAGAGGGTGGAGAACGCTCAAGGTCCTAAACGATATCATAACCGCCATCGATAAAAGACAATACTGTACAGCCGTCTTCATCGACCTGGCCAAGGCTTTCGACTGTCAATCCCCGCATTCTTATCGGCAGACTCAACAGCCTTGGTTTCTCAAATGACTGCCTCGCCTGGTTCACCAACTACTTCTCAGATAGAGTTCAGTGTGTCTAATCGGAGGGCCTGTTGTCCGGACCTCTGGAAGCTCTATGGGGGACCTCTGACAGTCTCTTTTCTCTGTATACATCAATGATGTCGCTCTTGCTGCTGGTGATTCTCTGATCCACCTCTACGCAGACGACACCATTATGTATACTTCTGGCCCTTCTTTGGACACTGTACTAACAAACCTCCCATACGAGCTTCAATGCCATACAACACTCTTTCCGTGGCCTCCAACTGCTCTTAAATGCTCTTCAACTGATCACTGCCCGAACCCGCCTGTTTAGCATCACTACTCTGGACGGTTCCGACTTAGAATATGTGGACAACTACAGATACCTAGGTGTCTGGTTAGACTGTAAACTCTCCTTCCAGACTCACATTAAGCATCTCCAATCGAACTTTGGTGATCATCTATGAAATAGCCTCCAACACTCTACTTAACAAACTGGATGCAGTCTATCACAGTGCCATCCGTTTTGTCACCAAAGCCCCACACACTACCCACCATTGCGACCTGTACGCTCTCGTTGGCTGGCCCTTGCTTCATATTCGTCGCCAAACCTACTGGTTCCAGGTCATCTATAAGTCTTTGCTAGGTAAAGCCCCACCTTATCTCAGCTCACTGGTCACCATAGCAGCACGCATCCGTAGCACGCTCTCCAGCAGGTATATTTCCCTGGTCATCCTCAACGCCAACTCCTTTGGCCGCCTTTCCTTCCAGTTCTGTGCTGCCAATGACTGGAACGAATTGCAAAAATCACTGAAGTTGGAGTCTTATATCTCCCTCACTAACTTTAAGCATCAGCTGTCAGAGCAGCTTACCGATCATTGCACCTGTACACAGCCCATCTGTAAATAGCCCACCCGATTACCTCATCCCCATATTGTTATTATTTTTTTGCACCCCAGTATCTCTACTTGCACATTCATCATCTGCACATGTATCACTCCAGTGTTTAATTGCTAAATTGTAATTATTTCACCACTATGGCCTATTTATTGTTTTACCTCCCTAATCTTACTACATTTGCACACACTGTATATAGATTTATTTTATTGTGTTATTGACTGTGCGTTTGTTAATCCCATGTACAACTCTGTGTTGTTTGTGTCACACTGTTTTGCTTTATCTTGGCCAGGTCACAGTTGTAAATGAGAACTTGTTCTCAACTGGCCACAGTCAAGATTCTGCCTTCGCTCATTTTTGATGCTCAACTTATTCAACCGAAAAGCTGAAACTTTTATTTGATTTTTTACATAATTTGCCTGTAACAAAGCCTTGTCTGACTGAATATGCTGCTGCATTCTTCATCCCTCAATGGACTGCAGATTTTATACACAAAACAAAACAGAAAACAGTATTAAAATGATTATCTTCAGGTAAAAGACATCTTCACATTTGGGTTGTGTGGGCAAAACAAATATTGAATTATGTCTGCAGGTGTAGAAAAACCATTGGCAGTTAGATTTGAAAATTCAATGTCAATATGTTTCTTCAAATGCAAATAGAGTGTCAGTGCTTTCCCTGGTGGGGAGAATACTACCAGAGGATGCAATACCTATTACATGTTTGAAGTCATGAAAAGGCTTTGAGAGAGCACTTTAGACCGAAGCCTTTACCAAAGTGACAAACTAAAAACATCCTTCATGTTTCCTTCAGATACTGTACACAATGAATGTGCAGGTAAAATAAATCACCCAGTGAGAAAAATGACATATTTTACACGTCAGTGTCAGATATCATACAGGGGAAACCAAAGCATAGAGTTCTTTAGAATATACAGTACAGTCTGCTCCAAAGGGGAACTCTATTGAGATTTTCATGGGAGTGTGAATTCTTCACTTCTACAGCTCTTTCACCCTCGGGTGCCATAAAGTCATATGGGGCATTAGGCCTACTTTTTCGAACATTTTGTTAAAAATCGCGCAACATTTCAACGTCCTGCTACTCATGCCAGGAATATAGTATATGCATATGATTAGTATGTGTGGATAGAAAACACTCTGAAGTTTCTAAAACTGGTTAAATCACGGCTGTGACCATAACAGAACGTGTGTTTCGTGAAAAAGCCCAAGGAAAACTGATCACCAAAAAAGAAAAAAAATATCAATGCGCCAGTTGCCTGTATTGTCCATGGCAAGGCAAAATAGATAGCTCCCAGTTTACAAGTCCTACAGCTTCCACACGATGTCGCCAGTCTTGGCAATTGCCTTGAGGATGTTCCTTGGTCAAATGAAGAAGAGATACCCCATGTCATCCGGTACACGACAGGATGTTTTGGAAGAGAGATTTTCGACCATCATTTGAAGACGTGGAGCTATTGAATACACATCGCCACGTGATCAATTTGATAGATTATTAACGTTTACTAATACCTAAAGTTGGATTACAAAAGTAGCTTGAAGTGTTTTGTCAAAGTTTATAGGCAACTTTTTTAATTAAAAAAAATGACGTTGCATTTTGAAACGGTGTTTTTTCCTGGATCACACAGTCTTCATAAAGACCCAATAGTGATGTTTATGGGACATATAGGAGTGCCAACAAAGAAGCTCGTCAAAGGTAATGAATGTTTTATATTTTATTTCTGCGTTTTGTGTAGTGCCGGCTACGCTAATTCTTTTGTTTACTTCTAGTATTTCGGGGTGTTGCATGCTATCAGATAATAGCTTCTCATGCTTTCGCCGAAAAGCATTTAAAAAATCTGACTTTTTTGCTAGATTCACAACGAGTGTAGCTTTAATTCAGTACCTTGCATGTGTGTTTTAATGAAAGTTTGAGTTTTAACGAGTGCTATTAGCATTTGGCGTGTCGCATTTGCATTTCCTGTTGGCTAGGTGGGACGCCAGCGTGTCGGGTGGCACCAAGAGGTTAAAGAGGAGTGCAACAACATTCCACAGGCCACAATCAACAGCCTGATCAACTCTATGAAAAGGAGATTTGTCGTGCTGCATGAGGCAAATGGTGGTCACCAGATACAGGCTGGTTTTCTGATCCACGCCCCTACCTTTTTTAAAGGTATCTGTGACCAACAGATACATATCTATATTCACAGTCATGTGAATCCATAGATTAGGCCGTAATTAATATGTTTCAGTTGACGGATTTCCTTATATGAACTGTAACTCAGTGAAATCTTTGAAATTGTTTTGGTTTTCATTTTTCTGATAACAGATAGGTCACATCACCCAAACTCCTCTGATGACCAATTCCCATGAGCACGTTGTACAATGAGTTCACCAGATAATCCTTGGGGAGGGGGGTCTGTCGAGGAGGGGGGTACTTAAAACATCCATTCTTGGTTCAGGAGTAGGTGGCATGATGAGGCCTTTTTCTCATCAACTCTCCTACGAAACTCCCATCACCTGGAAACCCCAGTGAAAGGAGAGGCTGATGTCACCGTGGAGGAGGTATTGATTGATCAGGAGAAGCAATGGGCGATGCAATTAAGAGACAGAAAACATACAGCGTCAAAGACTGTGTACATAAAGAGACTCTGCAGTGGGGCCACACAAAGGCCAAACCAGGGCCCATTCAGGACCTTGTTGCTCCACATTAGCTTGGGGTCTTCTCCAAGGACTGATGGCCTGCGTGGGAGTTGGGGAGGTGGGGGGTCCAGGGAAGATGTTGCTAGGATGTCACTGAGTGGCTGATGACAGCAAGGCTCTCGTTGTCCAGAACTATCAGGGTGTCAGTTAATTACCAACTGATGTAACCGGAGAGCCTCTTCACAAACCATTCTCTCTCCTTCACCTTCTCCTCATTTTTCTCCTTTTAGAATGCTGTGTAGGAGTAACAAGTGGAGACAGACTAACATGTGATGTGGCTCTAAACCAGGGGCAACCTTTTCTTGCCCAGGGACACGCTCCCAGGCAAACCCAACGACCCAGGGACACGCTCCCAGGCAAACCCAACGACCCAGGGACACGCTCCCAGGCAAACCCAACGACCCAGGGACACGCTCCCAGGCAAACCCAACGACCCAGGGACACGCTCCCAGGCAAACCCAACGACCCAGGGACACGTTCCCAGGCAAACCCAACGACCCAGGGACACGCTCCCAGGCAAACCCAACGACCCAGGGACACGCTCCCAGGCAAACCCAACGACCCAGGGACACGCTCCCAGGCAAACCCAACGACCCAGGGACACGTTCCCAGGCAAACCCAACGACCCAGGGACACGCTCCCAGGCAAACCCAACGACCCAGGGACACGCTCCCAGGCAAACCCAACGACCCAGGGACACGCTCCCAGGCAAACCCAACGACCCAGGGACACGCTCCCAGGCAAACCCAACGACCCAGGGACACGCTCCCAGGCAAACCCAACGACCCAGGGACCCTTCTCATCAGGTGAATGATAATGGCATGGAGAAGTAATCAACATTTTAAAATGAATAGATTTGGTAAATAGTTTTTCCTTATTTTGACCTCCCACATTATAATTGGAAGAGGAAGTGTAATTTCTAACATTGCCTATTAGCTAGAAAGGTAACTCATTTTTTGCTAAGAATAAAAGTTAAGCTGGTTAAGGATAGCTATGTGTTGGCAAAAATGTATGTCCAAGTCAAGAAAGCTTATCAGCAGCCAGAGGCACTTGCCACACTGGTAGCCGATTCGCGTGTGCTTTTTCAAAGCCTATGTCAGATACTCCAGTGAGTGTAATTGGCTCCAATGAGCGTAATATATTCAATGTTAGGAGTTGAGAAATAAAATTGACATCATTGGAAAGAAATGTTCTCATTTTCTTCTGTTGGTATGTCATTGAAAATGTGTCTATTATGTTGTTGCTAGCAATATTCAGAAACACATTGAGAAAAAAAATACATGGATGCATAGTTTATTTGAGGAACTAGACAATTTTCTGACGTAAGGATGTAGCCCTTTCCTACAGTCAATAACCAAAAGCACCCTCTTTGGTCACATGGGTCAAATTGTATTTCTATTTTTAATAATTTTATCATTAATAAAGTTTGTATTTTTTTATGACGATAATCCACTGTTTCCATGTCAAACAGTTTTGTTATATTTCAGTCTTATGTGATGTATATAAAGTGTAATATTGGGATGCAAACTCAAAATTGAATACATTTCAACTCTATATCTGGCATTGTACAGGTGTCTTCTTTTTTTAAGTCCATAACCATGTGTGTGAGGTGTATACTTTTGTTTCAAAGTAGATTTGTTTAAGACTTCGAAGAATCACTCTGTGTGCAGAGTTGTTACGGTACAATGGTAATGTATGAATGAAATAGTCTCTCCTAGTCTCCTTAAATCTGTGGAGGGTTTCGAATGGGGCTCAGCCAGACTGCATTTACACACAAACATATACTATACATCCACAGTGTATTTATGTATTTTCTCCTCACCCTGGGTGTGCTGAATCATTTCTGAGAACTGTTGTTGAAACATAATGTGAAAATAGCCCAAGCCTCCAGTGTGCCCCGCTCATTCAAATGGTATGAATTGTAAAAACGTCCAGCATTAACACCAATATAACTGAGCTCCACATCTCTCTGTATCTACAGTGTACTCACATCAGCTGCTGGTAATGTTGTAAAGAGATACAATCTGGATTTTATTCCAGCAGGAATGAATAGGTCCAGTGTCACCCCTAAACCGACTATAGAACTGCCACAACATGCAAGTACCAGCGACGTGTTCACTTTCCAGCAATTATATAGTGGGAAACCGAAGGCTTTATGCTTGGTAGAGTTTCTCCATTTCCTGCATCATAACAGTGTTATCTTAAAACAAAAATAAGTTTAAGATCATAATTCCAATAAATTGAATTGACAGGAAGAAGCGTTATAAACCAGACTAAACAGAGAGCTCTGTATATTTTGTATATATATATTTTTTAATTATCAGATTTGTTGTTTTTGTCATTGAGTGTTGATTGGATATACGTGGTTCACCCGTGGAGTTTAAGGAATGATGGCAAGTCTGTTTGTTTGGTTTGGCTAGCTAGAGAGTTAGCTGTTTCCATTTAAAAGACACATCTCACTCACTTCCTTATTGTTCAATGAGACCTGACTGCATTATGGAAATGGCAGAGATCTTGAAGTGAGGATGGCTTCTGCTCTGGGCCAGGTATTCCAAAAGTATCTTAAGGCTGAATTAACCTTATAACCATAGGATCCTTAATCTACAGTGTACTGTGGCAGGGCTTGATAACTATTATGGACTACAAAGGGAAACCAAGACGCGAGCTGCCCAGTGACGTGAGCCTACTAGACGAGCTAAATGCCTTTTATGCTCGCTTTGAGGCAAGCAACACTGAAGCATGTACAAAATAGCCTCCAACACTCTACTCAACAAACTGGATGCAGTCTATCACAGTGCCATCCGTTTTGTCACCAAAGCCCCATACAATACCCACCATTGCGACCTGTACGCTCTCGTTGGTTGGCCCTCGCTTCATACTCGTCGCCAAACCCACTGGCTACAGGTTATCTACAAGTCTCTGCTAGGTAAAGCCCCACCTTATCTCAGCTCACTGGTCACCATAGCAGCACCCACTCGTAGCACACACTCCAGCAGGTATATCTCACTGGTCACACCCAAAGCCAATTCCTCCTTTGGTCGTCTTTCCTTCCAGTTCTCTGCTGCCCATGACTGTAATCAATTGCAAAAATCTCTGAAGCTGGAGACTCACATCTCCCTCACTAGCTTTAAGCACCAGCTGTCAGAGCATTTGTATCTGTAACCAGCCCATCTATCTACCTACCTCATCCCCATACTGGTATTTATTTATTTATTTTGCTCCTTCGCACCCCAGTATCTCTACCTGCACATTCATCTTCTGCCGATCTACCATTCCAGTGTTTAATTGCTATATTGTAATTACTTCGCCACCATGGCCTATTTATTTCCTTAACTTACCTCATTTGCATTCACTCTATATAGACTTTTTGTTTTCTTTTGTTCTACTGTATTATTGACTGTATGTTTTGTTTATTCCATGTGTAACTCTGTGTTGTTGTATGTGTCAAATTGCTACGCTTTATCTTGGCCAGGTCGCAGTTGCAAATGAGGTTAAATCAAAATAAATAAATACAACTTTAAAAAAATAAATTGGCTTCCTATGACCCACCTCTCACACACACACACACACACACACACACACACACACACACACACACACACACACACACACACACACACACACACACACACACACACACACACACACACACACACACACACACACACACACACACACACACACACACACACACTATGTCTCTGTCTCTACCCATGAGTACAATAGTAGCTAGCTCAGGTGTCAATCTCAGGTGTCAATCTCAGGTGTCAATCTGAATGTGATCTGCTGTTAATTTCTCCCCTCATCCTTGTTTCTTCATCAAATGAAGGCCACTTTCTGCCAGTTCTTAGAACTCATTTGCATTTTCTCATTAGCCAGCCACTTTTATCATTCAAATTTGTACATTATCGCTCTTCCTTCCACATGCACCGCCCCAAACAACAAAGAGAGAGACTAGAGGCGGCAGGCGAGGGCTACACGTCCACTTTATAAACCATCTGACACCAGCAGGACACCCCCCAAAAAGGTGTATTCTCTGTGTTCTGTGTACACTACATTCAAGGCTGGATCTCATATTTACACTGTAGTGAAAAGAGAACTTAGCACAGATGTAGGATCATGGTTTAAACCTTTACATCATTGGCCTAAATTTTGAAATTGAAATATGAGAAGGTATTCAATGGTTTAAATTGAACAGTTTTAAGATTACATTCAAAGGGAATAAACATTACACTGTTGATTAGATGTGCAAATGGCATTTGTTGTTTACGAAATCTGAAAATACATTCAGTAATATGACAAGAATATTCCTGGAAAATGTGGAGTAGGAGCAGCATAAGACAAAGGAATTACAAGGGTTTGAGTGAGAGGACTAACTGGTGTATCCAAGTGGCTCCACACCTGTCCAAAGTGTGCACAGTTCCTAAGTAATTTCAATGCACTTTTATGACTCAAAGAACAGTCTTCAACTATAAGGTGCTTTTTTATATAACTTTCCAAGCTTTGCCACTGAGGAACTAGAGCAAGCACACTTGTAGTTATTTTCTTTGGAACACAACCCTGCATCCCACCCATCACACAACGGTCCATTATAAATCACAATCTGGGTCAGGTGGGCATCATTTGAAAGCCTGTTCTATTGCCAAAATGAGTAGCTAAGTTATAAAATACGATTTTACAGTGTTTTGCTTTCACAGTGCAATTCAGGGAAACAGATAATTTATGTGAGCATAGAAAGGAGTCATGAGTGCATTCAGGTGTGTGTGCTGTAGCAAATTTTCTTCAAAATAGACAAACATAGGCTCATTCTGTTCAAAACAACCCAGGGAATGATGACATGTCATCTCGTAAGTGTACATCGAACATAGGGATCAGAAATGTTGACACTGTATAACATGAGTTTTATGATATACAGTAGCCGTGCGTGGGTAAAATCACTGGGGAGGCCCCCATGATGTGGCTGTCCGTGGTTCTGATTTAAGTGTGCGCGCGTGCGTGTGTGTGTGTGCGCATTCATGCGAGTAGAAAAACATGTTGACTCATCCTACTTGTTGAGATACGTCAATGCCATCCTCTTTCATGTTGACAAAACGGTCTATCACTCTGTCATACAGTACACTCTTTTATTTTTTTGTTGTCCTAGGCTACCTGGCTAAAATGCTTGCCCGCTAGACTAAGTCCCATTCATGGACAACGTTAGCTAGTTAACATTAGCCTTCTACATCTAGCTACTGTAAATATTGAACTTCCATCCTCTCAGGCCTCGTTCTCGTCAAGATGACGTAGCTGTGTAGACGTATTTTGTTCGTCCTCTCGTGTACTTTTGTCTTTTTTCGTATTTTTTTGTATATATTTACATTTTATTTTCAATCTCTTCTTCATTTTAGTTCAATTATACCTTCCGGTAACCTGCCTCACCCAATGTGATACGGAACCACTATTATTTTTAATTTTTAAACCTTATAGCAAGAACCACCTAGCCATCAGAAGCTAGCCAGCTAATTAGCTACAAGCTATTTAGCCACTGCTAGCGACCTTTACCTTCTGCACAGGTACCAGACCTTTATTTAGCTTTGATAATTCTCGTTAGCCTACTAGTAACAGACTGTCTCTCCACTACAACGCCGGATTCCTGCCGTAAACCCTGGACCATTCTCCTGATCTCCACAGCTAGCTAGCACCCACCGAGGTACCCAGTACCAAAACTATCTCTGAGGCCCACCTCCCGGCCTACTCAGTTGTTCACCCGGACTCCACCCAAACACAGCTAGAACACACTACTCCAGCCTTGGTTTCATGAATGTCAACATCAGAAGCCTCCTCCCTTAGTTTGTTTTACTCACTGCTTTAGCACACTCCGCCAACCCTGATGTCCTTGCTGTGTTATCCTGACCAACTTGCCCTCCAAATACACCTCCGCTGTCTTCAATCAGGATCTCAGCGATCACTGCCTCATTGCCCGTATCCGCTATGGGTCTGCGGTTAAACGACCACCCCTCATCACTGTCAAACACTTCTGCGAGCAGGCCTTTCTAATCGACCTGGCCCGGGTATCCTGGAAGGATATTGACCTCATCCCGTCAGTCGAGGATGCCTGGTCATTCTTTAAAAGTAATTTCCTCACCATCTTCTATAAGCACGCCCCGTTCAAAAAATGCAGATCTAAGAACAGATATAGTCCTTGGTTCACTCCAGACCTGACTGCCCTCGACCAGCACAAAAGCATCCTGTGGCAGACTTCAATAGCATCAAATAGTCCCCACGATATGCAACTGTTCAGGGAAGTCAGGAACCAATACACCCAGTCAGTCAGGAAAGCAAAGGCTAGCTTTTCAAGCAGAAATTTTCATCCTGTAGCTCTAACTTCAAAATGTTTTGGGACACTGTAAAGTCCATGGAGAACAAGAGCACCTCCTCCCAGTTGCCCACTGCACTGAGGCTAGGTAACACGGTCACCACTGATAAATCCATGATAATCGAAAATATCAATGCATTTCTCAATGGTTGGCCATGCCTTCATACTGGCTACTCCAACCCCGGCCAACAGCTCCGCCCCCCATGCAGCTACTCGCCCAAGCCTACCCCAGCTATCCCCAGATGTTCTGAAAGAGCTGCAAAACCTGGCCCCGTACAAATCAGCTGGGCAAGGCAATCTGGACCCTCTCTTTCTAAAACCGCCCACCCGACTAGCATCACCACCCTGGACGGTTCATTCACGCCACCAAACTTACCCTAGTAAAACTGACTATCCTACCGATCCTCGACTTCGCCGATGTCATCGACAAAATAGCTTCCAACACTCTACTCAGCAAACTGGATGCAGTCTATCACAGTGCCATCCATTTTGTTACCAAATCACCTTATACCACCCACCACTGCGACTCCCCAAAGCCAACATATTTGGCCTTCCTTTTCCTTCCAGTTCTCTGACTGACTGGAACAAATTGAGCCTTAGTTGGCTGGTTCACTGGTCACAATAACAACCTCCAGCAGGCAGATCACGCCAACACCTCATTTGGCCTCCTTTCCTTCCAGTTCTCTGCTGCCAGTGACTGGAACCAGACCCACTGGCTCCAGGTCATCTATAAGTCTATGCTAGGTAAAGCTCCACCTTATCTCAGTTCACTGGTCACAATAACAACACGTTCCAGCAGGTATATCTCACGGATCATCCCCAAAGCCAACACCTCATTTGGCCTCCTTTCCTTCCAGTTCTCTGCTGCCAGTGACTGGAACAAATTGAAAAAAAATCGCTGAAGTTGGAGACTTTTATTTCCCTCACCAACTTTAAACATCCACTAACTGAGCAGCTAACCAATCGCTGCAGCTGTACATAGTCCATCTGTTAAATAGCTCACCCAATCTATCTATCTCATCTCCATACTGTTTTTATTTTATTTACTTTTCTGCTCTTTTGTACACCAGTATCTCTACTTGCATATCATCATCTGCTCATTTATCAGTCCAGTGTTAATCTGCTAAATTGTAACTATTTGTTCCTATGGCCTATATATTGCCTACCTCCTCATGCCTTTTGCACACACTGTATATAGACTTTCTTTTTTTCTACTGTGTCATTGATTTATTTATTGTGTTATTGGCTTGTTTATTGTTTACTCCATGTGTAACTCTGTATTGTTGTCTGTGTCACACTACTTTGCTTTATCTTGGCCAGGTCGCAGTTGCGAATGAGAACTTGTTCTCAACTAGCCTACCTGGTTAAATAAAGGGTAAATAAAAAAATTAATAAAAGGCCAGTGGCACAACAATGCATGAATTAATGGTTGGATCCGAATCACCATTATAATCATTGGCCAATCCAGATAATTAAGTAAAACCACAAGTCCAAATCCCTATCTACATCCATGGCTAATTAGGAAAAGGCCCATTTTAGCTAGTTAGCCACTGGAGGACAACAACCCAACGAGATGCAACAATTCAGGCTGTTTTTGTGAATGAAAGTGATTTGATAAGAGACATGTCAAATCCAAGCTGGCTTCCCTTGACACTTTTTTTTCTCCACCAGGACCGTTCACAGTTGAGCTCGCTCAGTTTAGTTCAACGCTGATTGGCAAATTGTTATACCTTTTGTCAAGGGAGGCCAAATGCTTGCTGGCTTCTCTTGAATTCAAATCAAATCAAATTGTATTTGTAACATGCGCCGAATACAACAGGTGTAGACCTTACAGTGAAATTCTTACTTATACAAGCCCTTAACCAACAATGGTTTAAGAAGTTAAGAAGAAAAACGATTTAAGTAAAAATAGATAAGTAAAAAAATATATTTAAAAAAGTAACAAATACTGAAACAGCAGCAGTAAAATAACAATAGCAATAGTGAGGCTATATAAAGGGGGTACCAGTACAGAGTCAAATTGCGGGGGCACCGGTTAGTTGGGGTAATTCAGGTAATATGTACATGTAGGCAGAGTTAAAGTGACCATGCATAGATAATAAACAGAGAGTAGCAGCAGCGTAAAAGAAGGGTCTGGGTAGCCCTTTGATTAGCTGTTCAGGAGTCTTATTGCTTGGGGGTAGAAGCTGTTAAGAAGCCTCTTGGACCTAGACTTGACGCTCCAGTACCGCTTGCCGTGCGGTAGCAGAGAGAACAGTCTATAACTCGGGTGGCTGGAGTCTTTGAACATTTTTAGGGCCATCCTCTGACACCGCCTGGTATAGAGGTCATGGATGGCGGGAAGCTTGGTCCCAGTGATGTACTGGGCCGTATGCACTACCCTCCGTAGTGCGTACGCAACCCGTCAGGATGCTCTCGATGGTGCAGCTGTAGAAACCTTTGAGGATCTGAGGACCCATGACAAATCTTTCCAGTCTCCTGAGGGGGAATAGGCTTTGTCGTGTCCTTTTCACAACTTTCTTTGTGTGTTTGGACCATGTTAGTTTGTTGGTGATGTGGAAACCAAGGAACTTGAAGTTCTCAACCTGTTCCACTGCAGCTGCTTCGATGAGAATGGGCGCATGCTCGGTCCTCCTTTTCCTGTAGTCCACAATCATCTCCTTTGTCTTGTTCATAATGAGGGAGAGGTTGTTGTCCTGACACAACACAGCCAGGTCTCTGACCTCAGTGTTGTTCGTGATCAGGCCTACCACTGTTGTGTCATCGGCAAACTTAATGATGGTGTTGGAGTCGTGCCTGGCCTGCAGTCATGAGTGAACAGGGAGTACAGGAGGGGACTTAGCATGCATCCCTGAAGTTCCCCATGTTGAGGATCAGTGTAGCGGATGTGTTGTTATCTACCCTTACCCCCAGGTGGCCCATCAGGAAGTCCAGGATCCATTTGCAGAGGGAGGTGTTTAGTCCCAGGGTCCTTAGCTTAATGATTAGCTTTGAGGGCATAATGGTGTTGTACGCTGAGCTGTAGTCAATGAATAGCATTCTCACATAGGTGTTCCTTTTATCCAGATGGGAAAAGGCAGTGTTGAGTGCAGTAGAGATTGCAGGAGTACACGTCCAGGGTAATCTATCTGGCCCTGTGGCCTTGTGAATGTTAACCTGTTTAAAGGTCTTACTCATATTGGCCATGGAGAGCGTGATCACTCAGTTGTCCAGAACAGCTGAATCTCTCATGCATGCTTCAGGGTTACTTGCCTCGATGCAAGCATGGAAGTAATTTAGTTCATCTGGTAGGCATCATGTCACTGGGCAGCTCGTAGCTGTGCTTCCCTTTGTCGTCTGTAATTGTTTGCAAGCACTGCCACATCCAACGTGCGCCGGTGTAGTACGATTCAATCTTTGTCCTGTATTGACGCTTTGCCTGTTTGATAGTTTGTCAGAGGCCATGGCGGGATTTCTTATAAACTTCCGGGTTAGAGTCCCGCTCCTTGAAAGTGGCAGCTCTACCCTTTAGCTCAGTTGCCTGTAATCCATGGTTTCTGGTTGGGGTATGTACGTACGATCACTGTGGGGATGACATCATCTATGCACTCATTGGAAGAATCCCGGAACATATTCCAGTCTGTGCTAGCAAAACTGTCCTGTAGCTTAGCATCTGCTTCATCTGACCACTTTCTCAATGACCGAGTCAGTGGTGCTTCCTGCTTAAGTTTTTGTTTGTAAGCAGGAATCAGGAGGATAGAATTATGGTCAGATTTATCAAATGGAGGGTGAGGGAGAGTTCTGTACACGTCTCTGTATGTGGAGTAAAGGTGATCTAGAGTTTTTCACCCTCTGGTTGCACATTTAACATGCTGGTAGAAATGAGGTAAAACATATTTGTGTTTTCCTGCATTAAAGTTCCCGGGCATTAGGAGCGCCACCTCTGGATGAGAGTTTTCCTGTTTACTTATGGCTGTATATGTTCCGTTGGTAGGATATAGATGATTGTAGTTTGTCTATTTTATTATCAATTGATTGTACGTTGGCTAATAGGACCGATGGTATATGTAGATTACTCTCTCGGCGATGGATCCTAACAAGGCACCCGGATATTCATCCACAATACCGCCGTCTCTTTCTCCTGTGAAAGACGGGGTGAGGGCCTTGTTTTCTGAAGTAAATCCTTCCCGTCCAACTCAATGAAGATAAAGTATTCCTCCAGTATGGGGTGAGTAATCGCTGTCCTGATATCTAGAAGCTCTATTCGGTCATAATACACGGTGGCAGAAACATTATGTACAAAATAACTTACAAATAATATGAAAAAACATACACAATAGCACAATTGGTTACAGCGTCGGAAAACGGCTGTCACGGGGGGTGCGTACTGGTAGCGAAGTCAGGTGCAGGAGAGCAGAGTTGTGAACAAGAGGAGCAAACAGCAAATGGACGCAACTGCGTCAAAACCTCCAGCAAAAATGGCAAAAGTGCAAAACCCGAAAACAGTCACAAATGCTATAGTTTACCAAATAAACATACTTCGTAAAATGAACACAGAACTTGGAAAACTACCCTGGCGCGTCACATAAAACACGTAACACAAAACATTACCACACAAGGACATGGGGGGGAACAGAGGAATATATATACACAATGTGATTAGGGAACGTAAACCAGGTGTGTGGGGAACAAGACAAAAATGGAAAATGAAGAATTGAGCGGTGACCAGCGAACACCGCCCGAACAAGGGAGCCGGCTTCGGTGGAAGTCGTGACAACGGCAACCATCTCCTTCAGCGCCATTCTATGCTATGGGCAGCTACACTATCATACTCATTTGGACCAGACAGTCTCAGATAATACCTACACTCTGTTTCGCTCGCTCGGATGCTTTCGCCTGCGAGATACCTTCAGCCTCTTGCCAATTGAAGGAAAATTATGAAACGCAGACGAAAGATGAATTATTTCATGTTTGTTTTATTCATTTTTAGCAAAACAAAATGGGGAGGCCTGGCTTCCCTTGGAGTCCATCAATACATGACACTGATGATATGGAAATGTGAAGTGCACATTTTGGCATAGAGTCCTCTTATTTTACAGAATTTGCCTCACTCAGACAACCAAGCATTTGCTAAAGTTGAGGGATGGGGCAATTTCTTGTTGCACGAGGTGCTGAAGTTCAGAACTGCTGTCAGAATGTGTTTCTACATCTGCATTGCTTGCTGTTTGTGGTTTTAGGCTGGGTTTTTGTATAAGCACTTTGTGACATCTGCTGATGTAAAAGGGCTTTATAAATAAATGTGATTGATTGATTGAACCCATACAGCGCTGTGAAGCGCAGAGCCAGAACTCTGACTTAGCATGTTACCGTACAGCCCCTGCATTCCAATTTAGGTGTTTATCAGTGTCCAGATCTGCCATTTTCAACCAATATAATAAGGTTCAAATGTAAAGGGCTACACAGGCTTCTAAAATCGGTCATTTCAATTGTAACATTTCAGACTTAATTTGACATTTGGTTAAGGTTAAAGGTTGGGTGAGAAAAATACAACATTCCCTTCATTTGATTACTTTTTGCAAACCCAATCAGTTTTCCACTTAGATTCAATGTCATCACATTACATTTTCTTGGTTGAAATTACGTGGAAACCATGTTTTTGCCCAGTGGGAAGCTACACACACTCAACCCTCTTCAAATGTAGTAGAATGGATTTACCATAGATGGTTACATTGCTGGCAGTATGTCATAGCACTGGATGTCACCATTATGCACTCCAAAGCCAGCCACCTCCCGAAACAACAACATTAGTGATATCAGCCTGCTCTGGAGTCCCCCCTGCAGACAAGCTACTGATGGATGCTGAGGTGGAAATCACAAATAATCTAAATAAACTCAGTCAGATATGCTGTACTGCTCTGAAAGTCAGCCGTGATGGAGGGGGACTGAAGGGGACTTAATAGCGTCAGCTACAAACTAAAGGGAGTGAGATTGGAGGGGTAGGTGTGTGAGGGGAGAGATATCCCCCCAACATCTTTCCAGAATAAATATATTTTTAATTTGTGCTCTTTTATTAACCAGCAAAATCACTTCAAAATGAATAGCACATTATTAAGTCGTCTAGTGGCTCTTACTGTGCTTTATCATGAGTTTGTATCAGTGTGCAATTCATATCCAGCCATTCTTCACTCTGAATATGTTTTATATGAGGCCCCATTTATCATGGGCTGTCAGCTCTTAACTGTATCATTATTCAGTGTAGAGTTATAAATTGGAATCATTAAACAGTTTTTCATATAATCTGATGCAATAACTGCTCGTCCTTTATTGGCCTGTGAAAAGAAAATAGTAAATACAATTGTCTGTCAAGATTCTGGAGAGATAGTCAGCTCTTCCTGGACTGAAATTAAATTAGGTCTGCAGAGGAGGCAGGATCAATGTCAGCCGATTTGTTCGCGGTTCACCGTGGAGGGGACCGGGTTGAACGGATGGATGGCAGAGTCAAAGGGAGACTGACATTTCTGAACCTCAGAGAAATACCTTGCTTAGATGTCAATATTTCTTCATATGAAGAGTAACATCCATCAGAGGTATCTTTTCAACTTTTAGAGACAGTTTCTTCAGACTTCTACAATGGAGACGTGACATGTGTGAACTCAATTAGATGTGTGTTTCAACAATCTTGCCGGGCCTGTGCTGTAAAGGATAGATTTGAAGTTGGAACACAGTGAAAAGGGATAAACAATATGGGGTTGACCATTCTATAACCTGAGAATATTCAACAGAGATGAAAAAGGACCATAGACGTACCAAGTCGGTTTGAAAGATGTACTTCCTTCAATGTTGTTGAAGTCTTTCAACAATGATTGGAAAAGTTTAGTCATACAACGATTCATAGATTTGTTCGATGGCTACATAATAAATCCAGCTGTATTATATTTTCACTACAGTCTCAGAAAGTAATCAAATGTGGCTTTATTCAGCCCTTGTGGATTGTGTCGTGCACAATGGATGTGTTTACCGATGTCAATAGCTCAGCTTTACATCAGTTTGCTTACTTTCATAAACTTGATAGATTTATCACCAAGGCCAATACAGTATTATCTCAACATAATTGATACAGTAGAAAAGGATACTGGAGAGGTGTAAAACAAAACAGTACCTACCATTTTGTTTCGGACAGCCTCTACAAACAGATAACAAACAGATGACAACACTCAACAGCCCCACTCCTCTCTTCTTCCTCACCTCCTTTCATCCCATGCAGGCATGACTATTAGAGCAGTGCTGCCCAGGCTCTGAGAAAGCTAGGTAAAGACTACCACCCTCTGGTGTCTCCTTCAATAGACATGTTGCCTGTAATTTTTTACATTTCATAATTTCTGTGTGAATAAAACACCTTAAAAGCCTATACACATTGATATTTAAGCCTTTACGATTGCAGAGGTGCAGATGATAGGATGGAGACCTGGAGGGGCAAGTAAAGACATATCGTTTTGACTTGTGAGAATATTCAAGAATAACCCATTTCTCTTTTCTGGTCTATGCTGCCATCTACTGGCTTTGGAAGAGAGTGGAGTACATCACTGCTGCCCCAAGCCATGTGTGGGATTGTTTTCAAAATCATCAACTGATATATATTTTATTGAAATGTTAATGAAAATGATTATCACAGTTCAGGAGCACTTTCCATTACACTTCAGGGGAAGTGAAGTCTAGGTCAATTTTGTCTGATTCCCCCTACAACAGGAAGTAAGTACACAGTGTCATAGGCTTCCTGTATGTAAATAGATTTTGGAGAGGGACTCCAGACCAGACGGTGGTGCTGTTGCACCAGTGACCAGGGTCTCTTTACAATAACTTCATCCTCATCAGAGTATCGTGAACGTTTTGGTATGTTTTGCTTATTGACCATCAACTAGTTGATATGAGTATCGGTTAACAATGGTCGTTTTGTTGTGGAGTGGATCCTACCTAGCCTGGTCTCATATCTGTTTGTGCTTTTGCCTACTCCATTGTCGTTGTCATTGTCATTGTTAGTGCCATTGTCATTGTCAAGCTAAACATGACAATTCCATAAGGAGTTGAGGCACCCAGGACAGCTCCTACCAAAAGGGATTCAAAGTGGTCTATGATCTATGATAGATGTCTATGATCATACAACATGAGTGTATACTTTTATCTCAAATCAAATCAAATTGTATTTGTCACATGCGCTGAATGCAACAAGTGTAGACCTTACAGTGAAATGCATACTTACAAGCCCTTAACCAACAATGCAGTTTACAGAAAATACCTAAACAAAAGTATAAGATAAAAATAACAAATAATCAAAGAGCACCAGTAAAATAATAATAGCGAGGCTATATACATGGGGTACCTGTACAAAGTCAATGTGCGGGGGCACCGGTGTCGAGGTAATTGAGGTAATATGTATATGGAGGTAGAGATATTAGGGTGAGTATGCATAGATAATAACAGAGAGTAGCAGCAGCGTTGGGGGGGGGGGGGGGGGGGTTGCAATGCAGATAGTCTGAGTAGCCATTTGATTAGATGTTCAGGAGTCTTATGGCTTGGGGTTAGAAGCTTTTTTAGAATCCTCTTGAACCTAGACTTGGTGCCTTGATACCACTTGCCATGCGGTAGCAGAGAGATCAGTCTATGACTAGGGTGGCTGGAGTCTTTGAAAATGTTTAGGTCCTTCCTCTTACCCCGCCTGGTATAGGGGTCCTGGATGGCAGGAAGCTTGGCCCCGGTGATGTACTGGGCCGTACGCACCACCCTCTGTAGTGCCTTGCAGTCGGACGCCGAGCAGTTGCCATACCAGGCAATGATGCAACCTGTCAGGACGCTCTCGATGGTGCAGCTGTAAAACATTTTGAGGATCTGAGGACCCATGACAAATCTTTTCAGTCTCCTGAGAGGGAATAGGTTTTGTTGTGCCCTCTTCACAACTGTCTTGGTGCGTTTGGACCATGTTAGTTTGTTGGTGATGTTGATTTCAAGGAACTTGAAGCTCTCAACCTGCTCTACTACAGCCACGTCGATGAGAATGGGGGTGTGCTCTGTCCTCCTTTTCCTGTAGTCCACAATCATCTCCTTTGTCTTGATCACGTTGAGGGAGAGGCTGTTGTCCTGGCACCACACAGTCAGGTCTCCGACCTCCTCCCTATAGGCTGTCTCGTCGTTGTAGGTGACCAGGCCTACCACTGCTGTGTCATCGGCAACTTGATGATGGTGTTGGAGTTATGCTTGGCCGTACAGAGTGAACAGGGAGTACAGGAGGAAGCTGAGCACGCACCCCTGAGTGGCCCCCGTGTTGCGGATCAGCGTGGAGGATGTGTTGTTACCTACGCTTACTACTTGGGGGCAGCCCATCAGGAAGTCCAGGATCCGGTTGCAGAGGGAGGTTAGTCCCAGGATCCTTAGCTTAGTGATGAGCTTTGTCATCTAGACTTAATTTATCCTTGTATGTGTTCTTCTTTCACCCAATGCTTGTCTTACTGGTATTGATACGTTATTGCTTCTCATGCAAAATTATTATGATGTTCATAATATAATTGTGTTATATAGAATCAAATGTCTGATAACAAAGTTGCAATGTGTTTAATAATTACTGGTTCATCAAGAGTTATATTAACTAATATGTCAGTGTTAGGTTAAGTAGAGTCAAACTGAGTCATAGGAGATGGTTCAAGTTCAAGTCTGTCTGAAAAATCCAACTGTTTGTGTGTTGGCCAGAATTCTATTTATTTACCCTTATGGGCCCTTATTTCCACCTGCATGTTCAGGGTGTTTATATGTAAACTACTATGGGGTGGGGGGTTCAGCCCAGGGGCTCTTCAATGTTATTGAGCAAGGCTCAGTTATGATCTCTCTCTATCTCTCACTTTCTCTCGCATCCTCTCTCTGTGTGGTGTTAAGCAATGACTGGTGCTGGAATGTACCGATAAATGAAAACAAACTATTCTGTATGGCCCTTTGGGACGATGTTAGTTCACAGTGGTTTCTGCGCTCTTTAAACGATTCTGCGATATTAGTGTTTAATAAACATTGTATAATGCAAGTTCATCAGAGGATCCATTTAAAATAGTTCAACTAAAATGTTTGATGGATCCAAACTGTGGGTAATCAGCAATACAGGATATAAAATAGGCCTATTGTTAACTCCAGTTATATAGCTGTCATCAATGTCTTTGTTGTTTTCCTTCCCGCTGGGCACACACTGGTTGAATCAACGTTTTTCCACATATTTTCAATTAAATTACATTGAACTAACATGGAATAGACATTGAATTGACATCTGTTCCCAGTGGGCTATCGCTTTGTTTCGAATCACGCTAAGACAAGATGAGGCCGTTTTGGAATGTTAGATGTACTGTGGTTGTACTCCTGAGATATCTCATAAACATTAATGACTGTACTATTGACCGTAGTCGTGGGTCTCTCCTCCCTGGTCAGTCCACTGAAGGCAACTGGCTCTGTCTGGAGGAAATAGAAGAGAAGTGGATGAGGTGTTATCCTTTTGTTGAAAGAGACATATTTAACTGTCTGAAAATATAGAATGAGCTGTAGACACTTTCAGATTTTATTTCAGTTCACAAGCAACAATCCAAATCAGGCTTTGTAGGTGAAAAGTCAAGCTCAAGCTCAGCTCGTCTCTGTCTCGACTGAGATGCCAGGTGACCTTCTTTGAACGACACGTTCCCATTCACCCGTGGCCCACGCCTCGTTAGACGGCCTGATTCTGCAATCGTGTCATCACTTCGCACCACCTTATCGACAGCATCTCAGCTTTCTACATTCTCCCAGAGAACTCAATATGGCCCGGAGTGCAGTGGAGAGGGGTGTGGGATGTCTGTACGTTTGCCAAGGTGAAGAGACAAGGCACAGTTCAAAGGGCTTAGGCTCTCTCCGCTTGTCCTACCTTCTCTGTACAGGGCCCAGTAAAAGCTTTAAGCCACTGGGTTTAACGGGGTTCCACCTCTGTAAAGTTCTACCACAGAGTCGTTTCAAAGCACCACATCCATGAACAAAACCTGATTGAAGTTGGCCCATTTAAAATGTCAAACCAACATTTTTAAAGGTTTTACGCATTTCGACATCCTTTAATGTTCAAATACATTTGTATTTTTTTTCTTCAAGACATCTTAAAAAAATTATATGCAGTGTTTGCAGAACAAGATCTCACAGTCTCTATTCAGTAGTCAGCATTTGTCCAGGGGTGGGACAAACATCTGTGGGTGAAGTGAAAGCAGGTAAGTATTGAATAGTATTGGATGGTATTGAAATTGCATGCATGCACAAGGCATCTCCCAATGTCCTGGGGACGTGGACAAATGTCTAATACTGCAGTGAATCTGGTGTGACTTGGCTGTTTTTGCAATGTGTGAGCAGATAGAAAGAAAACTGTTAAAACCAGCCAATCAAATATATCATACAGGACTTGCTTGTGCTTGCTTTGGCTCAAGTTCAGGAAAAGAAAGAGGGGGAAATGGCTGCTGATAGAACGAATCATCTGAAGACAATAAGGAGACAGTGACAAATCCTTTTCTTGCTTTAACTCAAACATGTTAACTCTAGAATTCTAATAGCGTCATGCTTGATTTAGGCTGGCTGCGTCTGCAGAACATGTATCACTTTCAACCGGTTTCTCCAGTTTTAAAAGAGTCATCCCATTGAGGAATAGCCTACTACTGAAATGCAACAAGCATCAGACACAAAGAAACCAACCTTGGGCGGCAGGGTAGCCTAGTGGTTAGAGAGTTGGACTAGAAACCGTGAAGGTTGCAAGTTCAAACCCCTGAGCTGACAAGGTACAAATCTGTTGTTCTGCCCCTGAACAGGCAGTTAACCCACTGTTCCTAGGCCGTCATTGAAAAGAATAATTAGTTCTTAACTGCCTAGTTAAATAAAGGTAAAAAAATAAAGCAGAGAAACCAAGAATAATAAGCTGATAGCACAAAATGAATCAAATTGTATAACTAAAATATATATATTATGTACCTTTTTTGTATGCCGGTCATTCCTATTTTCTTATTTGATATCATCAAGTTTGCGGATATTTCGATATACTGAAAGAGCTCTTACTCATTGAACGGTAGCTCATAGACACTGTTAGTACTTTTCACTATACATACATGCATCCCAGCAGGAAGAGGCGGTGACAAACTCTGGCGGAGTGGGCAATTAAACAGCATGATCATTAAGCAGGTGCACCTTGTTCTGGGGACAATAAAAGGCCACTAAAATGTGCAGTTTTGACACACAACACACGGCCACAGATGTCTCAAGTTTTAGAGCTGTTTCCAGATAATTTAATGTTCATTTCTCTACCATAAGGCGCCTCTAACGTCGTTTTAGAGAATTTGGCAGTACGTCTATCTGGTCTCACAACTGCAGGCCACATGAAACCACGCCAGCCCATGACCTCCACATCCAGCTTCTTCACCTGCGGGATTGTCTGAGACCAGACACCTGGATAGCTGGTGAAACTGGGGAGTATTTCTGTCTGTACTAAAGCCTTTTTTTAGGGGAAAACTTATTCTGACTGGCTGGGCCTGGCTCCCCAGTGGGTGGGCCTATGCCCTCCCAGGTCCACCCATGGCTACGCCCGTATCCATTCATGTGAAATCTGTAGATTAGGGTCTAATGAATGTATTTAAATGGATGATTTCCTTACATGAACTGTAACTCAGTAAAATTGTTGAAATTGTTGCGTTTCTATATTTGTTCAGTATATATGGACGTATTTCCACTGAGATAGATGAAGTAGAGGAGTGGCGAAAGAGATTTATTTCTACTTTCAATTCGCAATACATCCTTGCCATACCCTTCGCTGTGGCTGGCAAAGCAACATTCTTGGTCTGCAGCTCAAATTGTAGCCACCAGTAAGCACAAACGATTTAACAATTCAATAAACTTTTTTTCTTAAACACATTACATATTGAATAATGCAACCAAACCATATTACACTCTTGAAAATGCAAAAGAAAAAATCCACAAGGTTTGCCGACAATTAAAACCTCTTAAGCTTTTTGTTAAAAATCGCGCAACATTTCAGCGCCCTGCTACTCATGCCAGGACTATAGTATATGCATATGATTAGTATGTGTGGATAGAAAACACTCAGACGTTTCTAAAACTGGATAAATCACGGCTGTGACTATAACAGAACGTGCGTTTCATCGAAAAGTGCAGGAAAATCTGATCACTGAAAATGGGAAAATATATCCATGCGCAACTTCAACCAATTGTTAAAAGTGACCCACATTAAATGGAGCCGAGGTTCCAATACCTACAGCTTCCACACGATGTCAACAGTCTTGTCATTTGTCTCGGATTTATTTCTTGGTCAAACGGACACAAGGAAGCCGATTTCTTCCGGTCTCCGACAGGATGTTTTGGTTGAGATATATCCGGACATGATATCAAGACGTGAAGCTAAAGAATATACATCGCCCCGTGATCATTTTGATAGATTATTAACGTTTACTAATACCTAAAGTTGCATTACAAAAGTATTTCGAAGTGTTTTGTGAAAGTTTATCGTCAACTTTTTTTATTTAAAAAAAATGACATTACGTTAAAAAATGCTATTTTTTTCGTTGATCACACACTCTTCATAGATTGATATCTAGGCTATATATGGACCGATTTAATCGAAAAAGACCCAAAATGATGTTTATGGGACATCTAGGAGTGCCAAGAAAGAAGCTCGTCAAAGGTAATGAATGTTTTATATTTTATTTCTGCGTTTTGGATAAGGACCGGCTACCGCAAAATCTGTTGTTTTAGATGAAGTTCCAGTACTTTTGGGTGCATGCTATCAGATAATAGCTTCTCATGCTTTCGCCGAAAAGCATTTTACAAATCTGACTCGGTAGCTAGATTCACAATGAGTGTAGCTTTAATTCAGTACATTGTATGTGCATTTTAATGAAAGTTTGAGTTTTATCAAAAACTATACGTGGCGCACTTGAAATTTCCGCTGATTTGATCCCCACAGCGGGAGCACTTCCCTAACAAGGGTTTATTTATTTACTCATCCATACACATTAAATTAGCTGATAATACGCAGCTAACTCTTGATAGCTACCTAACAACATGCTTCATGATCAAGTAACGTTAGCTAGCATATCAATAATGAATGTTTACCTTTTCCATATGAATATAAATGTACAATAACAGTATCATACAGTGTTATTCATATTATAAAATAGGCTACACAGCTAGGTAAGGTTAGCTAGCAAGGTAAAATAATGTCTGCATCCTCACAAATGGTGACATTTACCTGAACTGTAGCTAGACAGGGGCTCTTAGGCTTACACTAGCTACTGTATTAAAGTTACCTTAGAACAAGCCATGCTTCATTTGATCAATATCATACAAGTCTTTATATGAGATAAAAGCAAACTGCAACTAAAAATGGTGATCATTCCCTGGGGAGTGGCTTCTTGCCTGTACTTCTGTGGCTCAATGCAATCAAGCAACTAATAAAACAAACATGAGTTTTTAAACCACAGTGACAATTTTAGAATGTAACAGGCTGTTACTACAATTGCAGGTTAGGAAATCTATAAACAAGTCTCAAAAATAAGGTAAATGTCTGTACACTTCAGCTTTATCAAAGACATTGCTATTTTATTAAATGTTTCACTGTAAGAGTGTTAGCTCAACGAGACATTTATGTTTACATGGCCCTGCTTAGAGGGAGGCAACTGTTGGGCGGGTGTCATGCGCTTCCTCCGGAGGTAGCTTTTGCGAAAGGTCTAGTAAGTGTGAAGGCCCTCTACATTTGGGAAGGGCATGGCTACATGGTGGGAGAGCAACAGGATATACATAACCAGGGCCTCAACTTTAGTTTTAGAAGTTGGGTGGACATAACTTATTTTTTAAAGTTTTATCCAGTCGCATTAACACTCCAAACAGCCTACCCGACTGCAAGGAGGCGTCCGCATGGTCCTACAGCACACTGTTTCCTCGTTTGTATCGCATTCCAATGATAGAACTGGCAGGGAACACAAATGCAATTTCAGAATGTGTGGGGGGGGGGGGTACATGTCCTCCCGTCACCACTGAAAGTTGTGCCCCTGCACAGAACAGCACAGAGGCCTGCTGGTCTCTGCTTGGCTCTGAGGTTGTGGGCCCGTCTCCATGGGGAATTAGTGGTCTATTTGGGTCTGGCATCCATTCAAGCCTTACTGGCGGGGCTCCTCGAATGTTCCCCTCTAATACTAGGCATTCCTCCGTGTTATTGATGTGAAAGCCACGGACGGAGGCCAGCTTAACCTGGCTCTTCCCATTATCAGGCAGATTGATCATTTCCATACTGACAATTTTCCAGAGCACAACAGACCTCAAGTCCTCCTCCTCGGGAAAGGGTATCTCTTCTCAAGTGGTCAGGTTTGATGATGCACATATTCATATGCAACGCTTAGAAGTTATTTACACAGTGATGTCACTGCTGGCATGTTCAAAATAGGACCCCACTGAATACAAGTACTGTATTTGAAAATGGTCAAATTAAGGGATGTAATCATCTTCATCACCATCCTAACATTCATCATTTTCATGAATACAACAAAGAGAAGAACAGCTTTACTCTGTAGCCCATAGAAATATAATGAACAGAACGGACTTGGAACCTCTAACGCTGGTAAACTCATGGGTACACTTGCAATGGCTGTCTGGTATTGTTATGCAATACTTTCCATGGTAATGTAGAATGTTAATTCAAATTATGCTAACTGATGTGGCTCATACAATAGTTATTTTGCACAACGTTGCAACGCCCACTTCTGCTCAAATTTCTACCCAATACACAGCTTCCTCTCCCAATCCCGTCCTGTCAGCCTGATTCTAGCCATAGTAGCCTCGAAGTCGCTCATTTATATCATTACCTCAGTATATGAATATAATCATATGTCTATAGCGTTTTTTTAATCATTCTTGTTGAAAATTGTGTTTATCCATTCAGGTAGTGATTTTTCTAATTTGATTGTGTTCCATGTCTTTTTTTGTCTCTTTAGCCTGCAAACGTTAGCTACCAGTACCTAGCTAACGTTAATGCTAACGTTAACGTTATTAGTTGGTGCGGCATCTTTATTGAAAGTTAGGAAATGAAGAAGAGTAACATCAAGTTTATGAGTTGAGAGGTCATCTCCACGGAGTATTGCTCCGTTGTGTACCTCCTCAGCAAAATACTTGAGTTTTCACTCATTTTCCAGTGATCCTGAGCCAAAATAGCAAAATGGGTCATCAATACTCGCATTGAAAACTTCACCATCACAAGTCACTCCAAGGTGTGTGGTAGATACTATTTAACGCATGATTTCATTGAACCTTCTAGTGGGCTTCGACGTTTGAAGAAGGGAGCGGTGCCTTTGCTATTCCAGTGAAATAACTACCATGTCCAAGCAAGAGCAAGTGGAAAGAAGGGCGAGACCAAGGACTGGATGTGTAGAGGACAACCATGGTGAATGAAGATGGAGAGGATGAAAAGATGGATAGCTATCATGACCACGACTACTGTGCAGAGCCTGGGCCAGCTGCAGTTAACCTGGTTTTGATTGAGAGGGAAGAGATGCAGAGAGAGATTGAGGACCTACGGAACAAAGTAGAGGAGTTGACTGTGAGAAGTCGTTTTGGGCTGCAGCGATTTGTGGGATCAGATGCACAGATCCAGCCCTTCACAAGGTGGTTACACCTAGCCCTAAACCTAGCCCCAGTATTGTTATGTCATAAACTTTACTTCTAAAACATATTACATATTGAATAATGCAACATTTTATTTACAGTGTCAACAGAACAGAAAAAATGTAAATGAATTATTTAAAATGATCAATTAATTAATGAATTGCATAGACAGATTTGTTTGATTGTTCCTCTTTCATTAATTGAAAGATAAAAGAGCCTGTCCGTAGTTTTTTAGTCTTCCCTGCCTAAGAACATTTGCATGTACACATATAAATAGTACTAGTCACCCTTCTTTCTAATTAGTGAGAACACCACTTGGTCTCTATGTATTCTCTCGACCAGAATGTCCTCATGCACACAGACAACAAAGTAACACCACTCCAACCCAGTGATGTAGAGATTACCTTGAACTTGCCAGTAGTAGGCATGCTGCCTCTTCAGGGAAAGTTCACTGTTTTGCATGTGAACGTACTTGCAATCCACAAAACCCTTTTAGTTTGGGTTCTTAATCTCAACTAGGCCAAAGGGTGGATGCTCGACAGGGTCGTAGACCAGGCCATCGGGAGAAGAGGGAGGCCAAGGGACGTCAGCATGTATGATACAGCCACAGGTTGAGAAGTTGACATTCTGCATCTTGCAGTAGTCATTGGCTGCTTATCTCTATCTCCAGTCCTCTCTACATGTCAGCTTTTGGTGCTGTGTCTTAGAGGATCCTTTCAGCTAGATTGCCTGCAGATGTCAGCCCTCTCACATGGAAAGCCTCTCGGAACCGTGATGAGGTCAGTCTTGGTTTCCGGAGCACCTGCCAGTTGGAGACAGCACTCTGTTCTCTAGCAGCTTCCTCTATTTTATGTGCTGTTGTGAAGCTCACCTGAAGAGACTCTATGTGAAGCTGGTCTTCTTCACTGAACACAAATGTACAGCTTTGAAAGTTGCTCTCCAGTCTGTAGCCATCCAGGGGCAGTGAGGGGAATGGTGGGGTCTCCTTATGGTGTCACGTTTTTATTGGAGGCTGCTGGTAAGACAGGAGGTTCTCCGACTGTTACCTTTCCAAAGTGGGAGTCAACTAAAAGCTTTTCAGCAGACTTCCCCATGTGGCAAATCAATGGCTTGGATATAGGGTTACAGTTATTGTATGCCTCTTCTATCTGGCGAACTGAGACGTCAGGGAGTGGTCCAAGAAGGGCGCTGTAGAGTGTACTTCTACAAAGTAAAACCACCTGGTACTTGAAACCAATGTACTTGAAGCCACTTGGGTACATTTGGGCAACTTGTGTGGGACACCTGGGTGACTTCATGCTAAATGTCATGTAGCTCACCCATTCCTGAAGTTATCAGTCTGAAATTTTGCACACCTACAGTTGCCCTCTTGTGTTATCCATCAAAATTATCTCCAGCATCCTATCTGACTGTATGCTCTTTCTTTCTCTTTTCTTCCACCAGATCTACTGTGTTATATTCTCCTGCATTCAATTAACATTTACAAAAACCTCAGAATGTTTCCATTTAAATGATACCAAGAATATGCATATCCTTGCCTCTGGGGCTGAGCTACAGGCAGTTAGATTAGGGTATGTCTTCAGGCAGGAAATTGAGAACAAGGGATGCTGCCATAAGAGGTTAAATCATTTCTTAGCATTATGATGTGATTATAACCATTTGATGTTGATACAGTATGTGGTATAGCAATTAAAACATACCATAGTCCTTGGCTTATGTCACTGCTGCTTGGCCTCTGTGCAGCCATGCACAGGTATGACGACAGGTGTTCACATCTGGGAATAGCGTGCACACTGGAATAATAATGCAACTGTGTGGTTGCATAATACAGTGCCAGCAACACATGAATAGTGATGTTGTGTCATTGTTACGGGCTCAGATGGCTTCAGTACAACGTACGTGGGGATATTAAAAGAAAATGATTAGACTATAACATCTGCCACATCCTGATCTGTTTCACCTGTCTTTGTGCTTGTCTCCACCCCCCTCCAGGTGTCGGCCATTTTCCCCATTATCACCTGTGTATTTATAGCTGTGTTCTCTGTTTGTCTGTTCCCAGTTTGTCTTGTCTCGTTAAGCCTACCAGCATTTTTCCCGTACTCTGGTTTTCGCTTTAGTCCCTGTTTCTTGTTTTGCCGGGTTTAACCATTCTGCCTGCCCTGACCCTGAGCATGCCTGCCGTTCTGTACCTTTTGGACTCTGCTCTGGATTACTGACCTCTGTCTGCCCTTGACCTGTCGTTTGCCTTTTTGTAATAAACTTTTGTTACATCGAACTGTCTGCATCTGGGTCTTATCCTGAGGTCTCATAGTACGAATTGGCCTTGACTGACCCACCAAACTCGGACCAGCTCCGCAACGCCATCTCCTTCCAAGGAGCCACCATCGGGAGACACAAGGAGTTACTTCAAGGTCTTCTGGACGGATTCCAGACCTTAGCAGAATGCCATGACTGTGCCTTGAATACATTGCAGGAGCAATACCCCGGATTATCTGTAAGGCAGCCGGCCATAGCAGTAGCCTTCCAGCCCCCCGGTAACACCACTGTCAGCAGTGCGTCTCTCCAGGCCACCCTGGCTTCCCGAGAACCCTGCTTACCTCCTCCGGAACGCTTCGCTGGAGGGTCAAGAACCTGTTGGGCATTCCTCTCCCAGTGTTCCCTCATCTTCGAGCTACAGCCCTCATCCTTCCCCTTGGACTGCTCGAAGGTAGCCTGTCTCATAACGCTAATGTCCAGGAGGGCTCCCACCTGGGCTACGGTGATGTGGGAACAACAATCTGCTGTGTGTTTCAGCCTGGAGGAGTTCGTGGCTGAGGTGAAAAAGGTTTTCGATTCTCCGTTGTTCGGGAGAGATGTTGCCCGGAAGTTACTCTAGTTTCGCTAGGACTCCCACAGTGTGACGGACTATGTGGTTGATTTCCGCACGTTGGCTGCCGAGAGTGCCTGGAACCTGAATCCCTGTCCGACACATTCCTTCATGGATTATCAGAGGAGATGAAGGATGAGTTTGCAGCCTGGGAGCTGCCTACGACTCTTGATTCACTCATCGCCTTGACCATCCGGCTTGATGGGCAGCTACGGGAATGTAGGAGGGAGAGGAGGTCTGCCGACTCGCCTTTTTCGGAGCCGATGCAACTCGGCAAAGCTAGGCTGTCTCCAGCCGAACGCTTACACAGACTTAAAACCCAGAGTTGTCTGTATTGCGGAACTGCCTGTCATTATGTCTACCTGTCCTTTAAAGAGTCCAGGCTTATCACTAGGTACTCTGCTGGGCCATACAGATACTTTTTCTTCTCCTCTTACTCGCACCCCTCTCCATGCCATCCTGCTGTGGGGCGACCAGTCTAAATCTCTCAGGGTTCTTATTGACTCTGGGGCTGAGACAAGATTCATGGATGCCACCCTGGTGTCTGAGCTGGGCATCCTCACTCAGCCCCTCTCCAGCACCCTGGACGTTAGAGCACTAGATGGACGCGCTATAGAAAGGGTCACCCAGAATACTACTCCTATCCACCTGCGTGTGTCAGGGAACCACAGTGAGTCTATATAGTTTATGCTCATCAAGTCTCCTCAGGTTCCCGTAGTATTGGGATTTTCTTGGCTCCAGCTCCACAACCCCCTTATCAACTGTCCTGCTGGCACTATCGTGGGCTGGAGCCCATTCTGCCATGCCCATTGACTGAAGTCGGTGCAGCCTGCCCCAGAAAATCTTCCTCTGGGCTCGGAAGAAGCCTCGTACTTCTCCGCCATTCCCGCGGAGTACCAAGATCTGCCAGAGGTTTTCAGCAAGGCCCAGGCCACTTCACTTCCTTCGCATTGACCCTATGATTGCGGGATCGTCCTTCTCCCGGGCACTACACGACCCCAGGGATGGCTTTATTCACTGTTGGAGATCAAGGCTATGGAGACGTACATCGAGGACTCCCTGGCTGCAGGGGGTATCTGTCCTTCTGCCTCCCCGCCGGCACAGGGTTCTTCTTTGTGGAGAAGAAGGACAAAACCCTGCACTACCGGGGCCTTAATGACATCACAGTTAAGAACCGCTACCCACTACCACTCATCGCCTCGGCTTTCGAGCCGCTCCAGGGGGCCACTATCTTCTCTAAGTTAGACCTGCAGAACGCCTACCACCTGGTACGGATACAGGAAGGTGACGAGTGGAAGACCGCCTTCAAAACTAATAGCGGACACTATGAATACCTGGTAATGCCACTCGGTTTGACCAATGCTCCTGCTGTGTTCCTGGCCCAGGTTAATGATGTTTTTCAGGATATGTTGAACCGGTTCGCGTTCGTCCTTTATTTCCCTTTTTTACAGAAACTACAAGGAGGACACCTGAACAATTACTACACTAAGAACGGATTCATAGACATGGGTTAAGCCTAGTCCTAGACTAAGAAATGCCTCTTTATACAGATCTCCATTGACAGGAACTTCTTAGTCTAAAACGAGGCTTCATCTCTGACTGTGTAACCAGCATGTAGTGCGTCACAAACAGACTTTTCACCCTACACTCAAACGGTGTGGTTTCTCATTTTTACACATGGACCTATAGAATAAGCCCTTATGCTGACTTCTCCTGTCACTTTTCCCTGTTCGAAACCGTTTTGAATAAAAAATAATGAGCAATTATGTTAGCTAGTTACTGTAAAAGGCATGTCTTCAACTACCTTACTGCTTTGAGTAAACATCTGGTCTGATAGGCAACTTAGCTACACTTACCTTCATAGTTGAGAAGGTAGCTGGAGACAAAGTTTGAATCCTTTTTCCAACTTGAAGGTCGGTGCTTTGGCTAATTACTAGCCACCTTACTAGTTAGCGCGTTAATAGCTATCTAGCTAAGAGACAAAAAAAGACACAGAACACAATAATCAAATTACAAAAATCACTAATTGAACGAATAAACACAATTTGAAATATAAATCGATTACCTCAGTGTATTAATGATAAAACGAGCGACTTCGAGGCTAGTATGGGTACAATCAGGCTGACAGGACGTGATCGGGAGAGGAAGCTATGTATTGGGTAGGAAGTTGAGCGGAAGTGGGCGTTGCAACATTGTACAAAAGGACTATTACATGAGCCACATCAGTTAGCATAATTTGAATTAACATTCTACATTTTTACTCCCCAAAACGTCCTGTAAATTCATGAAACCAAAGCTGTGTTGGAGATTTATGTG
The DNA here is from genome assembly GCF_021184085.1 of Oncorhynchus gorbuscha. NCBI lineage: Eukaryota > Metazoa > Chordata > Actinopteri > Salmoniformes > Salmonidae > Oncorhynchus > Oncorhynchus gorbuscha. Next base: position 19,589,349 of record NC_060189.1, on the reverse strand, counting down.
GCGGTGGGGGCCATGGGGGCATTTGGGGGTCGATTCGTATTTTTTTCTTGGTCAGCAAGTCCTGGCTTGGTTGCAGTCCTGTCTATCCCTACTCTCTGCAAACATGTCTGCAAACATCTCAGGCATTTCACCACTTGTATGAGCGAGCTATGGCCCTCATTTTGAAAGTTAAAGATCAGGGCTTTATTAATCATGTGTGCACTGTATTTCATGAATTTAAATCTAATTGTTAAAGTGTAATTTAAGTTAATGTAAATGTTATTTTGGTGTTTTTTCTAGAATGCAAAATACAAATATGCAAAAAAACATCCAATGATGTCAAATCAGATAAGTTAAATGCTGTAGCATTAAGTGGTATAATTACATGGTTAGATAACAATATTCAAATAAAAAAACTAAATAATTTGGTCAGATGTAATTTGATGTGATTACTCTTCTCTGCTTAGTCTACAGAGTAAACAAGAATGACAAGTCAGATATCGGATATTTGACAAGATTCATCGCAGGGGTAAAATTATCCTGCAGCAGGATGGTTAGATTATTTTAATAATATGTTTTATTCTAATTATTATTATCATTATAGTTTTGATGTGCTACAGTAGGCTATGAGATCGAGTGAGAGAAACAGAACTGCAAGTTTTCAATGACTTTATGTAAATCACAAGGCACATTTGAATTTCTTGCAACAACAGAGGTGTCATGTTCTGACATTTATTTCCTTTGTTTTGTCTTTATTTAGTATGGTCAGGGCGTGAGTTGGGGTGTGCAGTCTATGTGTGTTTTTCTATGTTGGGGTTTTGCGTTCAGCCTAGTATGGTTCTCAATCAGAGGCAGGTGTCGTTAGTTGTCTCTGATTGAGAATCATACTTAGGTAGCCTGGGTTTCACTTTTGAGTTGTGGGTGTTTGTTTTCCGAGTCAGTGTTTGTCGCCACATGGAACTGTTTCGTTGATGCACGTTATTTTGTTTTGTTCTAGTGTTCTGTTGTTTTTCGTATTAAACATAATGGACACTTACCACGCTGCGCATTGGTACTCCGATCCCCTCAGAAGAGGAGGAGGAATGCCGTTACAGAAACACCCACCAAGAAAGGACCAAGCAGTGTGGCAACGGGCAGCAGCAGCAGGAGAGGCAGCGATACCTGGAGAGATGGACTTGGGAGAAGATATTAGACGGAAAGAGCCTTCCTCCTGCCCAGCGCTGTCAGAGTCTCCCGTCTGTCCTGAGCCGCCAGAGTCTCCCATCTGTCCTGAGCCTGCCAGAGACTCCCATCTGTCCTGAGCCACCAGAATCTCCCATCTGTCCTGAGCCGCCAGAGCCGCCAGTCTGTCCTGAGCCGCCAGAGCCGCCAGTCTGTCCTGAGCCGCCAGTGCCGCTAGTCTGTCCTGAGCCGCCAGAGCCGCCAGTCAGCCAGGAGCCTCCAGAGCCGTCAGCCAGCCAGGAGCCCCCAGAACCATCAGTCAGCCAGGAGCCGCCAGAGCCGTCAGTCAGCCAGGAGCCGCCAGAGCCGTCAGTCAGCCAGGAGCTGCCAGAGCTGTCCTACACTCCGGTGCTGCCGGAGTCTCCCGCCTGTCTGGCGCTGCCGGAGTCTCCCGTTCATTCGGGAACCATTTTTCTCTGCAGATCCTCTCAAGCTCTGTCAGGTTGGATGGGGAGAGTCGCTGCACAGCTATTTTCAGGTCTCCAGAGATGTTGAACGGGTTCAAGTCTGGGATCTGGCTGAGCCACTCAAGAACATTCAGAGACTTGTCCCGAAGCCTCTCCTGCATTGTCTTGGCTGTGTGCTTAGGGTCGTTGTCTTGTTGGAATGTGAACCTACGCCCCAGTCTGAGGTCCTGAGTGCTCTGGAGCAGGTTTTCATCAAGTATTACTCTGTACTTTGCTCCGTTAATCATTCCCTCGATCCTGACTAGTCTCCCAGTCCCTGCCGCTGAAAAACATCTCCACAGCATGATGCTGCCACCACCATGCTTCACTGTAGGGATGGTGCCAGGTTTCCTCCAGACGTGACCCATGGCATTCAGGCCAAAGAGTTCCATCTTGGTTTCATCAGACAAGATAATCTTGTTTATCATGGTCTGAGGGTCCTTTGGGTGACTTTTGGCAAACTCCAAGCGAGCTGTCATGTGCCTTTTACTGAGGAGTGGCTTCTTTCTGGCCGTTCTACCTTAAAGGCCTGATTGGTGGAGTGCTGCAACGATGGTTTAACTTCTTGAAGGTTCTCCCATCTCCATAGAGTAACTCTGGAGCTCTGCAAGAGTGATAATCGGGTTCTTGGTCACCTCCCTGACCAAGGCCCTTCTCCCTTCTCAGTTTGGCCGGGCGGCCAGCTCTAGGAAGAGTCTTGGTAGCTCCAAACTTCTTCCATTTAAGAATGATGGAGGCCACTGCTGTTGGGGACTTTCAATTCTGCAGACATTTGTTGGTACTCTTACTCAGATCTGTGCCTCGCCACAATCCTGTCTCGGAGCTCTAAGGACAATTCCTTCAACCTCATGGTTTGGTTTTTGCTCTGACATGCATTGTCAACTGGGGGACCTTATATAGACAGGTGTGTGCCTTTCAAATAATTTCCAATTAATTTAATTTACCACAGGTGGACTTCAATCAAATTGTAGAAACATCTCAAGGATGATCAATGGAAACAGGATGTACCTGAGATCAATTTAGAGTCTCAGAGCAAAGTGTCTGTGTAACGGATTTCCTCCTCTTCATCTGAGGAGGAGTAAGGATCGGAGGACCAAAGCGCAGCGTGGTAAGTGTTCATGATGATTTTTAATTAAAACTCAGAACACTAAAAAGAAAATAACAACGTAAATTTACAAAACTGAAACAGTACCGTGTGGCCAAAACACTCACACGGAAACAAACACACAAAAACCAAAAGTGACGCCCAGGCTACCTAAGTATGATTGTCAATCAGAGACAACTAATGACACCTGCCTCTGATTGAGAACCATACTAGGCCAAACACAAAAACCAACATAGAAAAACATACATAGACTGCCCACCCCAACTCACGCCTTGACCATACTAAAACAGAAATAAAATAACAGAACTATGGTCAGAAAGTGACAATCTGAATACCTATCTAAATAAGATATTTTTTACTTTGAATAAATGTGCAAATATGTCTAAATATCTGTTTTCACAAAAATGGATTGAAGCAATTTTAAAATAATGCTTTAATATAACAAAATGTGGAAAAAAAGAAGGGGTCTGAATACTTTCCAAATGCACTATATGTGTGTCTGATTATGATTGTTACGTCCGTCGTCGGAATGAGACCAAAGCGCAGCGTGGAAAGTGTACATCTTCTTTATTTAAAATGAACAGCAAAAAAACAACAAAAGATAAACGAACGTAAAGTTCTGCAGGGCTATACAGCTACTGTGCCAAAACAAGATCCCACAAAAGCAGCCTGGAAAACAGGCTGCCTAAGTATGATCCCCAATCAGAGACAACGATAGACAGCTGCCTCTGATTAGGAACCATACCCGGCCAACAAAGAAATAGAAAACTAGAATGCCCACCCAAATTACATCCTGACCTTGTCATGTTTTGTCATTTATTATCATGTCTTGTCCCTGTGCTCCCCATTCTATTCGTTTCCCTCTGCTGGTCTTATTAGGTTCTTTCCCTCTTTCTATCCCTCTCTCTCCCCCTCCCTCTCTCACTCTCTCGCTCTCTCTTCTCTCTATCGTTCCGTTCCTGCTCCCAGCTGTTCCTATTCCCCTAATCATCATTTAGTCTTCCCACACCTGTTCCCGATCCTTTTCCCTGATTAGAGTCCCTATTTCTCTCCTTGTTTCCCGTACCTGCCCTGTCGGATCCTCATTTATATTCACCGTGCTGTGTCTATGTTTTGCCCTGTCGTGTCGTGTTTCCCTCAGATGCTGCGTGGTGAGCAGGTGTCTGAGTCTGCTAGGTTCAAGTGCCTTCCCGAGGCAACCTGCAGTTCTCGATCAAGTCTCCAGTCTGTTCTCGTCTTTACGTGTAGTATTATGCTTTTTGTTTTGTAATGTTTATTCTGGATTAAATACTCTGTTTTCGCCAAGTCGCTTTTGGGTCCTCATTCACCAGCACGACAGAAGGATCCGACCGAGGAATGGACCCAGCGACTACAGACGCTCGTAACACTGCCGTCGAGATCCAAGGAGCCATGCTCGGCAGACACGAGCAGGAATTGTCTGCTGCTCGCCATGCCGTGGAGAGCCTGGCCGCTCAGGTTTCCGACCTCTCTGGACAGTTCCAGAGTCTTCGTCTCGTGCCACCTGTTACTTCCTGGCCTGCCGAGCCTCCAGAACCTAGGGTTAATAACCCACCTTGCTACTCCGGGCAGCCCACTGAGTGCCGCTCCTTTCTCACCCAGTGTGAGATTGTGTTCTCTCTCCAACCCAACACATACTCTAGAGAGAGAGCTCGGGTTGCTTACGTCATTTCACTCCTTACTGGCCGGGCCCGAGAGTGGGGCACAGCTATCTGGGAGGCAAGGGCTGATTGTTCTAACAATTACCAGAACTTTAAAGAGGAGATGATTCGGGTTTTTGACCGTTCAGTTTTTGGTGGGGAGGCTTCTAGGGTCCTGGCTTCCCTATGCCAAGGTGATCGATCCATAACGGATTACTCTATAGAGTTTCGTACTCTTGCTGCCTCTAGTGACTGGAACGAGCCGGCGCTGCTCGCTCGTTTTCTGGAGGGACTCCACACAGTGGTCAAAGATGAGATTCTCTCTCGGGAGGTTCCTTCCAGTGTGGACTCTTTGATTGCTCTCGCCATCCGCATAGAACGACGGGTAGATCTTCGTCACCAGGCTTGTGGAAGAGAGCTCGCATCAACGGTGTTTCCCTGCTCCGCATCGCAACCATCTCCCTCCTCTGGCTCTGAGACTGAGCCCATGCAGCTGGGAGGATTCGCATCTCGACTAAGGAGAGGGAACGGAGGATCACCAACCGCCTGTGCCTCTATTGCGGATTTGATGGACATTTTGTTAATTCATGTCCAGTAAGAGGCCAGAGCCCATCAGTAAGCGGAGGGCTACTGGTGAGCGCTACTACTCAGGTCTCTTCATCTAGATCTTGTACTACTATGTCGGTCCATCTACGCTGGACCGGTTCGGGTGCTACATGCAGTGCCTTGATTGACTCTGGGGCTGAGGGTTGTTTCATGGACGAAGCATGGGTTCGGAAACATAACATTCCTTTCAGACAGTTAGACAAGCCTACGCCCATGTTTGCCTTAGATGGTAGTCATCTTCCCAGTATCAGATTTGAGACACTACCTTTAACTCTCACAGTATCTGGTAACCACAGTGAGACTATTTCTTTTTTGATTTTTCGTTCACCTTTCACACCTGTTGTTTTGGGTCATCCCTGGCTAGTATGTCATAATCCTTCTATTAATTGGTCTTGTAATTCTATCCTATCCTGGAACGTATCTTGTCATGTGAAGTGCTTAATGTCTGCCATCCCTCCCATTTCTTCTGTCCCCACTTCTCAGGAGGAACCTGGCGATTTGACAGGAGTGCCGGAGGAATATCATGATCTGCGCACGGTCTTCAGTCGGTCCCGAGCCAACTCCCTTCCTCCTCACCGGTCGTATGATTGTAGTATTGATCTCCTTCCGGGGACCACTCCTCCTCGGGGTAGACTATACTCTCTGTCGGCTCCCGAACGTAAGGCTCTCGAGGATTATTTATCTGTGTCTCTTGACGCCGGTACCATAGTGCCTTCTTCCTCTCCGGCCGGGGCGGGGTTCTTTTTGTTAAGAAGAAGGACGGTACTCTGCGCCCCTGCGTGGATTATCGAGGGCTGAATGACATAACGGTTAAGAATCGTTATCCGCTTCCCCTTATGTCATCAGCCTTCGAGATTCTGCAGGGAGCCAGGTGCTTTACTAAGTTGGACCTTCGTAACGCTTACCATCTCGTGCGCATCAGAGAGGGGGACGAGTGGAAAACGGCGTTTAACACTCCGTTAGGGCATTTTGAGTACCGGGTTCTGCCGTTTGGTCTCGCCAATGCGCCAGCTGTTTTTCAGGCATTAGTTAATGATGTTCTGAGAGACATGCTGAACATCTTTGTTTTTGTCTATCTTGACGATATCCTGATTTTTTCACCGTCACTCGAGATTCATGTTCAGCACGTTCGACGTGTTCTACAGCGCCTTTTAGAGAATTGTCTCTACGTAAAGGCTGAGAAGTGCTCTTTTCATGTCTCCTCCGTTACTTTTCTCGGTTCCGTTATTTCCGCTGAAGGCATTCAGATGGATTCCGCTAAGGTCCAAGCTGTCAGTGATTGGCCCGTTCCAAGGTCACGTGTCGAGTTGCAGCGCTTTTAGGTTTCGCTAATTTCTATCGGCGTTTCATTCGTAATTTCGGTCAAGTTGCTGCCCCTCTCACAGCTCTTACTTCTGTTAAGACGTGTTTTAAGTGGTCCGGTTCCGCCCAGGGAGCTTTTGATCTTCTAAAAGAACGTTTTACGTCCGCTCCTATCCTCGTTACTCCTGACGTCACTAGACAATTCATTGTCGAGGTTGACGCTTCAGAGGTAGGCGTGGGAGCCATTCTATCCCAGCGCTTCCAGTCTGACGATAAGGTTCATCCTTGCGCTTATTTTTCTCATCGCCTGTCGCCATCTGAGCGCAACTATGATGTGGGTAACCGTGAACTGCTCGCCATCCGCTTAGCCCTAGGCGAATGGCGACAGTGGTTGGGGGGCGACCGTTCCTTTTGTCGTTTGGACAGACCATAAGAACCTTGAGTACATCCGTTCTGCCAAACGACTTAATGCCCGTCAAGCTCGTTGGGCGTTGTTTTTCGCTCGTTTCGAGTTTGTGATTTCTTACCGTCCGGGTAGCAAGAACACCAAGCCTGATGCCTTATCCCGTCTGTTTAGTTCTTCTGTGGCTTCTACTGATCCCGAGGGGATTCTTCCTTATGGGCGTGTTGTCGGGTTGACAGTCTGGGGAATTGAAAGACAGGTTAAGCAAGCACTCACGCACACTGCGTCGCCGCGCGCTTGTCCTAGTAACCTCCTTTTCGTTCCTGTTTCCACTCGTCTGGCTGTTCTTCAGTGGGCTCACTCTGCCAAGTTAGCTGGTCATCCCGGTGTTCGAGGCACTCTTGCGTCTATTCGCCAGCGATTTTGGTGGCCGACTCAGGAGCGTGACACGCGCCGTTTCGTGGCTGCTTGTTCGGACTGCGCGCAGACTAAGTCGGGTAACTCTCCTCCTGCCGGTCGTCTCAGACCGCTCCCCATTCCTTCTCGACCATGGTCTCACATCGCCCTAGACTTCATTACCGGTCTGCCTTTGTCTGCGGGGAAGACTGTGATTCTTACGGTTGTCGATAGGTTCTCTAAGGCGGCACATTTCATTCCCCTCGCTAAACTTCCTTCCGCTAAGGAGACGGCACAAATCATTATCGAGAATGTGTTCAGAATTCATGGCGTCCCGTTAGACGCCGTTTCAGACAGAGGCCCGCAATTCACGTCACAGTTTTGGAGGGAGTTCTGTCGTTTGATTGGTGCGTCCGTCAGTCTCGGTCAAGCAGAGAGGGCCAATCAGACGATTGGTCGCATACTACGCAGCCTTTCTTTCAGAAACCCTGCGTCTTGGGCAGAACAGCTCCCCTGGGCAGAATACGCTCACAACTCGCTTCCTTCGTCTGCTACCGGGTTATCTCCGTTTCAGAGTAGTCTGGGTTACCAGCCTCCTCTATTCTCTTCCCAGCTTGCCGAGTCCAGCGTTCCCTCCGCTCAAGCGTTTGTCCAACGTTGTGAGCGCACCTGGAGGAGGGTGAGGTCTGCACTTTGCCGCTACAGGGCACAGACTGTGAGAGCCGCCAATAAACGCAGGATTAAGAGTCCTAGGTATTGTTGCGGCCAGAGAGTGTGGCTTTCCACTCGCAACCTTCCTCTTACGACAGCTTCTCGTAAGTTGACTCCGCGGTTCATTGGTCCGTTCCGTGTCTCCCAGGTCGTCAATCCTGTCGCTGTGCGACTGCTTCTTCCGCGACATCTTCGTCGCGTCCATCCTGTCTTCCATGTCTCCTGTGTTAAGCCCTTTCTTCGCACCCCGTTCGTCTTCCCTCCCCCTCCCGTCCTTGTCGAGAGCGCACCTATTTACAAGGTACATAAGATCATGGACATGCGTTCTCGGGGACGGGGTCACCAATACTTAGTGGATTGGGAGGGTTACGGTCCTGAGGAGAGGAGTTGGGTTCCGTCTCGGGACATGCTGGACCGTTCACTCATTGATGATTTCCTCCGTTGCCGCCAGGATTCCTCCTCGAGTGCGCCAGGAGGCGCTCGGTGAGTGGGGGGTACTGTCATGTTTTGTCATTTATTATCATGTCTTGTCCCTGTGCTCCCCATTCTATTCGTTTCCCTCTGCTGGTCTTATTAGGTTCTTTCCCTCTTTCTATCCCTCTCTCTCCCCTCCCTCTCTCACTCTCTCGCTCTCTCTTCTCTCTATCGTTCCGTTCCTGCTCCCAGCTGTTCCTATTCCCCTAATCATCATTTAGTCTTCCCACACCTGTTCCCGATCCTTTTCCCTGATTAGAGTCCCTATTTCTCTCCTTGTTTCCCGTACCTGCCCTGTCGGATCCTCATTTATATTCACCGTGCTGTGTCTATGTTTTGCCCTGTCGTGTCGTGTTTCCCTCAGATGCTGCGTGGTGAGCAGGTGTCTGAGTCTGCTAGGTTCAAGTGCCTTCCCGAGGCAACCTGCAGTTCTCGATCAAGTCTCCAGTCTGTTCTCGTCTTTACGTGTAGTATTATGCTTTTTGTTTTGTAATGTTTATTCTGGATTAAATACTCTGTTTTCGCCAAGTCGCTTTTGGGTCCTCATTCACCAGCATGACAGACCTAACCAAATAGAGGAATAAACAGGCTCTCTAAGGTCAGGGCGTGACAATGATCATCTGAGATAATATTGTTATGTGGCGGATACACTCACTCTTGACTTATCAAATTCAATTTGTGGTCACTGATTGTGTGTTTTTTTCTTTATAGAGGACACCCATTCCATTCTCTCCAGATTTGCCTCTTCTTACGTGTACCAGTAAGCCTTCAACTGTCAATGCAGTGAATGTATTGTGGGACTAATCAAAATAGCTTTTTTTACGGTTGTGTTTACACAACACCACTGTGTGTCCATGAACTTGTGAACTGTTTGTAAAGAATCCTTCATACAAACAAGCATCAATGGGAGTTCAAATGACAGGTTAACCTATCTCTGTCATTGAAACACAATAGATAACAAACACTCTCAGTGAGAAAGGCCAACAAGTGTAAAATTGAGAGATCAAATGGAATGCTATCATTAATCTGTTCATATTTTCTGACAACAAATTTTTGGATAACAGCACAAGAAAAAATATATATATTGTCCTTAATAAACAGTATTTCCACCTTTAATGAAAGTCAGATTTGTCCCCAATATTTTGCAACGATGTTATGGATTGCAAGAGCAGCCAACAATATAGAAAATGAAGAATGAAGCATGAAGAGCTCACTTGTTAGAGGATACACTGTATCACAGAGCTATGCGTTTCGATAGCTGGTCTCTTATTAAGGATTGTCACGACTTCCGCCGAAGTCGGTCCCTCTCCTTGTTCGGGCGGCGATTCGGCGGTTGACGTCACCGGCTTTCTAGCTACCACTGATTCACTTTTCATTTTCCATTTGTTTTGTCTTTGTTTCACACACCTGTTTTCAATTCCACAATCACCTGTTCATTATTTAACCCTCTGTTCCCCCCCATGGTTTTTGTGAGTGATTGTTTATTTGTATTTTGGTCTGAGATGGTGTGCGTGTATTTTGTTACATTGTATATATTCATTTTTTGAGTAAAGTACGTTTGATTACTCATATCTGCTGTCCTGCACCTGACTCTACACCAGCTACACCTAGGACCCATTACAGAATCACTGACCCAAAAAATAGAGTCAGCAGGAGCCGACGTTCCAGTGGAGGAGTGCGTTCAGCAGCACACGACCATATGGCAACGTCTGGGCCTGCCATGGATCGCTTGCTGCAGACTATTGATAGTTTGGAGAGAGGAGGAGGTTTTTCAGCGCCTCCACCAGCTACACTACAACAGGTCCCACTGTCCACCCCTCTTTCCCTTGGTCCCAGCGGGATTCAACTCGCGCTCCCAAGGGAGTATGATGGGACGGCTGCCTGATGCCAGGGATTTCTACTACAGCTGGAGCTCTACCTGGCGACCGTCCACCTGGCTCCTTCGGGGTGTGAGAGTGTGTCCGCCCACGTCTCCTGCCTTTCAGACAAAGCCCTGGATCATTACGCAGAGTTCACCCGCCGCTTTCGGGCAGTGTTCGACCACCCACCTGAGGGTCGAGCAGCGGGTGAATGTCTGTTCCACCTGAAGCAGGGGACGCAGAGCGCACAGGATTTCGATTTGGACTTCCGGACCCTGGCCGCCAGCGCAGGATGGAAAGACAGGGCCCTGATCGATCACTACAGGTGCAGTCTGCGCGAGGACGTCCATCGGGAGTTACCCTGCAGAGACACCACCCTCACAATGGGCCAGCTGGTGGACCTGTCCATCCGGCTGGACAACCGGGTGACTGCCCGCGGATGTCCGGATCGGGACCTGTCAGTTCCATCCCCCAGCACCTCTGCTCCTGACGCCCATGGAGCTCGGAGGTGCTGTACTTAGGGCGACCGGAGGAGGGGTCATTCCCTGCACCATCTGTGGCCGCAGAAAGGCACACTGCTGGTTGGTTCTGGAGGGGTCCCTCAGGGAGTCAAGAAAGCAGGCAGGGTACTGTCGTGTCACCCCAGGTGAGTCGGCACCAGGCTCACCCAGAGCCTCCTGTTGCTCACATGTATGTGTTTGTTTCATTTCCTGAGTTTTCCCTGCATTCCCAGCATAAGGCACTAGTAAATTCAGGCGCAGCTGGGAATTTTATTGATTGTTTATTTGCTCATAGTTTAGGGATTCCCCTTGTTCCTGTGGATATGCCTTTCCCTGTGCACGCCCTATATAGTCGACCAATAGGGTCAGAGCTAATTAGAGAGGCCACCGCTCCACTTGACATGGTTAAGCAGGAGGGTCATGAAGAGAGAATCAGTCTCTTCATTGATTCTCCTGTGTTTCCCGTGGTGCTGGGCTTACCCCAGTTGGCCTGTCATGACCCCACTATTTCGTGGCAACAGAGGGCTCTTAAGTGGTGGTCACGAGAGTGCTCAGGGAGGTGTGTGGGAGTTTCCATCGGAGCGACTAGGGTGGAGAGTCCAGACCTCGTCTCCACCGTGCACGAGTGGAAAACGGCATTTAGTACCACCTAAAGGCACTATGAGTACCTTGTACGGATTGATAAATGCTCCATCAATCTTCCAGGCATTTGTTGACGAGATTTTCCGGGACCTGCACTGGCAGGGTGTAGTGGTGTATATTGATGACATTCTGATATACTCTGCTACACGCCTCGAGCATGTATCCCTGGTGCGCAAGGTACTTGGTCGACTGTTGGAGCATGACCTGTACGTCAATGCTGAGAAATGTCTGTTCCTCCAACAGCCTGTCTCCTTCTTAGGGTACCACATTTCCAAGTCAGGGGTGGAGATGGAGAGTGACCGCATGTCAGTCGTGTGTAATTGGCTGACTCCCACCATGGTAAAGGAAGTGCAGCGGTTTCTGGGGTTTGCCAACTACTACTGGCGGTTTATCCTGGGTTTTGGTCAGGTAGTAGCTCCCATTACCTCACTGTTGAAGGGAGGACCGGTGTGGCTGCAGTGGTCGGCAGAGGCGGACAGGGCTTTTGGTCAACTGAAGGCTCTGTTTACCTCGGCTCCCGTGCTGGCTCATCTGGATCCCTCTTTGGAGTTCATAGTTGAGGTGCACGCGTCTGAGGCTGAGATAGGAGTCGTGCTCTCTCAGCACTCGGGCACGCCACCAAAGCTTCGTCCCTGTGTCTTCTTTTCAAAGAAGCTCAGCCCGGCGGAGCGAAACTATGATGCGGGGGACCGAGACCTGTTGGCTGTTGTCAAGGCTCTGAAGGCGTGGAGACATTGACTTGGGGGGGCTAAACACCCATTTCTCATCTGGACTGACCACCGCAATCTGGAGTACATCCCTTACAGGGTAATACCACGATCCTGGTCGTTGTGGATCGGTTTTCTAAGTCCTGCCGTCTCCTCCCTTTGCCCGGTCTCCCTACGGCCCTACAGACTGCGGGGGCCCTGTTCACTCATGTCTTCCGGCACTACGGGTTGCCTGAGGACATAGTCGCTGATCGAGGTCCCCAGTTCATGTCCAGCGTCTGGAGAGCGTTCATGGAACGGCTGGGGGTCTCGGTCAGCCTCACCTCAGGTTTTCACCTCGAGAGTAACGGGCAGGTGGAGAGAGTCAACCAGGATGTGGGTAGGTTTCTGCGGTCATATTGCAAGGACCGGCCGGGGGAGTGGGCAGCGTTCATCCCCTGGGCAGAGATGGCCCAAAACTCACTCCGCCACTCCTCTACTAACCTCTCTCCTTTCCAGTGCATACTGGGGTATCAGCCGGTTCTGGCACCGTGGCATCAGAGCCAGAACGAAGCTCCTGCGGTGGACAAATGTTTCAAGCGCTTGGAGGAGACCTGGGACGCCGCCCATGTGCTGCTGGAGCCTTGGTTAGCGTGCACTGTGCCCGGCCCACCACAGGAGTTGTTGGTGTGCGATGAGATGGCAAAAAGAGGGCGCTGACCGCCACAGCAGTGAGGCCCTGGTGTTCGCACTGGGGTCTGGGTCTGGCTCTCGACCCGAAACCTGCTTCTCCGCCTGCCCTGCCGGAAAGTGGGTCGACGGTTTGTGGTGCCATTTAAAGTCCTGAGGAGACTGAACGAGGTATGTTACAGGTTACAGCTTCACCCAGATTATCGCATTAATCCCTCGTTCCATGTGTCTCTCCTCAGGCCGGTGGATGCTGGTCCACTCCAGGAAGCTGAGGTGGACATCAAGGGGGCCCCGGCGTTTGTTGTTCGAGCTATCCTAGACTCGAGGCGTTGGGCGAGGGGCCTTCAGTACCTCATGGAGTGGGAGGGGTACGGTCCGGAGGAGAGATGCTGGGTGCTGTTGGAGGACGTCCTAGACCCTTCGTTGCTGCGGGATTTCCACCGTCTACATCCGGATCGCCCTGCGCCTCGTCCTCTGGGTCGTCCCCGAGGTCGGTGTCGGTGTGCTGCTGGAGCCGCGCATCAAGGGGGGGGGGTACTGTCACGACTTCTACCGAAGTCTGTCCCTCTCCTTGTTCGGGCGGCGTTCAGCGGTCGACGTAACCGGCTATCTAGCTACCTCCGATCCACTTTTCATGTTTCATTTGTTTTGTCTTTTCATACACCTGTTTTCATTCCCACAATCACCTGTTCATTATTTAACTCTCTGTTCCCCCCAGGGTTTTGTGAGTGATTGTTTATTTGTATTTTGGTCTGAGATGGTGTGCGTGTATTTTGTTACTTTGTATATATTCATTTATAATAATAATAATAATAATTTAACAACCCAACCAAGCTGCACTGCTTCTTAAGACAGCGCGCCTCCAACCCGGAAGCCAGCGGTACCAATGTGTCGGAGGAAACACCGTGCACCTGGCCTCCTTGGTTAGCGTGCACTGTGCCCGGCCCACCACCGGAGTTGTTGGTGTGCGATGAGACAAGTATATCCCTACCGGCCAAACCCTCCCTAACCCGGACGACGCTAGGCCAATTTTGCGTCACCCCACGGACCCCCCATCGCGGCCGGCTGCGACAGAGTGCCCTAGACCACTGCGCCACCCGGGAGGCCCATATATTAATTTTTTGAGTGAAGTACATTTGATCACTCATATCTGCTGGCCTGCGCCTGACTCTACACCAGCTACACCTAGGTCCCATTACAATGATTTGGATCACATACTGTAGAGGTCTATCTGCTGCTAAGTTGAAGAGGCCAAATGGCACACACATACACACACACACCCACAAATATCCAGTACTCACCAGCAATGATCGTTTCTGCCAACATTGCCCAGTATTTCCAGTAAACAAAATACAACATGAAGTGGAACCATTTTAGTCCACATCCATTCTCGTTTTACAATCCACAGTGCAGATAATATACATTTAACAGATGGAATCAACATGAATTAACTTGCAGGCCCAGCTGCGCCACATTGCAAGGGGAAAAACTGGCAAAATACATTTTTATTTTCTGTATAAAAGCTGTTTTCTGAGATGAAGGACTTCAGTACTGTACAAGTCCAATTTCTTTGCCAGAGTGAGTTTTGGATTGCTGCACATACAACCTGGTAATCAAAGGAGATGCATATCCATACACGGCTAGACAAGGCTCCCTCCCCATGTAACAATTAGACGTTTTGCACGTTTTGTAAAGGTCACAAGCAATTACCCAACCTGAAAAAAGCTGGCATGTCTCACATGGCTCTGCACACTCTCATTAGGCGTGCACAGATGTAGGATCTTAATTTGAGCCAGTTTGCTACAAAAGGAAAATAATCCTGCAGCAACAGGAAATGTGAATTATAAATAATTGATCTTTTTAGGGGTTGATACATTTTTGTAAGGGAAAATCAAGTTCAAAATTTCCAGTAGCGGTGGCTTCCAACACAACCTGTGTTATTTGTGTTGTTTGCTCTAAACCTGTTAGTTCATATGCCTTGACACCGTGATATATTGGCCTAAGACCGAGACAATAAGAAGACACAGTGGCAGAATATATTCAACCATATGTCCAGTGAAGTCTACAAAACATATTGCATGTAACAAACAGGCTTATAGCATGGTAAAGCAAGGTAATGTTTCCGACATTTTCGGACTAGTAAACAGCTTTTGATTTACAACCACGTAGAGTTACAGCAAGTTACAAAGAAAACAGGAGTTGCCTCCACTATTCCAGCACCATTTCACCTTCAACATCATCTAATCACCTATACTTAGTTCAATACAGTGAAAACTAAAAGATAAGAAAACAATTTAGTCCAATCAACGTGAGCTAAATATGATGTGGCTATCCATGATACTTATTTCTGTGTGTGTGTGTGTGTGTGTGTGTGTGTGTGTGTGTGTGTGTGTGTGTGTGTGTGTGTGTGTGTGTGTGTGTGTGTGTGTGTGTGTGTGTGTGTGTGTGTGTGTGTGTGTGTGTGTGTGTGTGTGTGTGTGTGTGTGTGTGTGTGTGTGCTGCCTCCATTTGAAATGTCACAATGGAAATTTCAAACCTTTTCAATTTCCTGCATTTACAGGAAATGTCTCCTTCAACAGGGTGATCAAATGGAGATCATATATCTGTACTGCAACCTAGAGTGGGCCATAAATGCACTGTGTTGCTCCCTGCCTTCCAACCCTCCTCTAATAGGTCTGCACCCACCAGTGTTAGAAGCACAAGGGAAAGTACACATCACCTCTGGATCAGATATGAGGGGAAAGGAGTACAGTCAAACACTGTGAGAGGATGAGGGCCCACTGTGTGTTACAGTATTAGTCAAAGCCTGACAGGGGGAGGACATGGTTTTCCCCCAATCATTAAGACACCAATTTACATGATTTATTTAAAAAAAATAAAAAAATAAAAAGTTAAACATAGAGTATGATTATTATGTGTATCTTAGAAGATAGTCATAACAATGAACCATACAGATTCATATATATAGGCTCCATATAGGTTAAATCTAAAGAGGAGATACAATGCCTTGCAAAAGTAATCATCAACCCTTGGCATTTTCCCTATTTTGTTACAGTACAACCTGTAATTTAAATAGATTTTTATTTGGATTTCATGTAACGGACATACACATAAAAGTCCAAATTGGTGAAGTGAAATGAAAAAAATAACTTGTTTCAAAACAATTCTAAAAAATTCAAAATGGACAAGTGGTGCATGCAAATGTATTCACCCCTTTACTATGAAGCCCCTAAATAAGATCTGGTGCAACCAATTACCTTCAGAAGTCACATAATAAGTTCAATAAATTCCACCTGTGTGCAATCTAAGTGTCACATGATCTCAGTATATATATACAGCTGTTCCGAAAGGCCCTAGAGTCTGCAACACCATTAAGCAAGGGGCACCACCAAGCAAATGGCACCATGAAGACCAAGGAGCTCTCCAAACAGGTGGTCAGGGACAAAGTGGTGGAGAAGTACAGATCAGGATTGAGTTATAAAGAAATATCTGAAACTTTGAACATCCTATGGAGAACCATTAAATCCATTATTAAAACATTGAAAAAATATGGCACCACAACAAACCTGCCAAGAAGGCATTAATCAGAGAGGCAACAAAGAGACCAAAGATAACCCTGAAGGAGCAGCAAAGCTCCACATTGGAGTATCTGTCTATAGGACCACTTTCAGCCATACACTCCGAGGAGCTGGATTGGCCAGAAAAAAAGCCATTGCTTAAAGAAAAAAATAAGCAAACACGTTTGGTGTTCGCCAAAAGGCATGTGGGGGACTCCCCAAATGCTATGTCTGGCGCAAACCCAACAACTTTCATCACCCCGGGAATATCATCCCCACAGTGAAGCATGGTGGTGGCAGCATCATGCTGTGGGGATGTTTTTCATGGGCAAGGACTGGGAAACTTGAGACTGGCACGGAGGTTCACCTTCCAGCAGGACAATGACCCTAAGCATACTGCTAAAGCAACATTCAAGTGGTTTAAAGGGAAACATTTAAATGTCTTGCAATGGCCTAGTCAAAGCCCAGACTTCAATCCAATTGGGAATCTGTGGTACGGCTTACAGATTGCTGTACACCAGCAGGAACCCATCCAACTTGAAGGAGCTGGAGCAGTTTTGCCCTGAAGAATGGGCAAAAATCCCAGTGGCTAGATGAGCCAAGCTTATAGAGACAATTGCTGCAAAAGGTGGCTCTACAAAGTATTGACTTTGGGGGGGTGAATAGCTAAGTACGCTCAAGTTTTCTGTTTTTTGTTTGTTTCACAATAAAAACTATTTTGCATCTTCAATGTGGTAGGCATGTTGTATAAATCAAATTCTACACCCCCCCAATTTTTATTTATATATATATATATATATAAATATATATATATATAATTTTCTTTTGTAATTCCAGGTTGTAAAACAACAAAATAGGAAAAATGCCAAGGGGGGTGAATACTTTCGCAAGCCACTGTAAAGGCATGGGAGAAGTACTATGTAAACTGCACAAATAGGCAACGGAGATCCTTTATTGATGTCCATGAAATTGACCCATGCACAGGAAGCCTTGCTCTCAGGGCCGATTCCAACAAATGACATGAACTGTATTCTAATACACCATGTCTTATACGTAATACCCCATGATGATCCTAGTGTGTTGAATGCACGCAATGTCTAACAATTCCCATACTGACGTATGAGATCACAAAACTCACAAACACTAAATCAAAACCGCAGGCACAACGGGTCTTCAACAAAACACCATGGCTCATCCAGTAGAAAAACGCAAATTGAAACCATATCCAATGAAAAATACTGTCTATCGAAATACGTCTTCCTTTTCACAGTTTAAATGCCAAATGCATGGGGATTACTTTTTCCGCTAATAATTCAGAAAAAGTTATGAAAATTAAAATCAGTGAATATGTGTATCACACTACTATTGGTGACTTTGTATATGGTATTGAAATGAAATCATGTGACTATCAATTCTGTAACGCATTCGGAATGTATTCAGACCCCTTGACTTTTTCCACATTTTGTTACATTACAGCTTTATTCTAAAATGTATTTAAGAATATTTTTTTCCTCATCAATCTACACACAATACTCAATACTGATTAATTAAGTAAAAACACGTTTTTTTGCAAATGTCTTAAAAATAATTGAAATTTGACTTGAAATTGAGCTCAGGTGCATCCTGTTGCCATTGATCATCTTTGAGATGTTTCTACAACTTGATTGGAGTCCACCTGTGGTCAATTCAATTGATTGGACATTGTTTGGAAAGGCACACACCAATCTTTATAAGGTCCCACAGTTTTTATTTTTTTATTTGACCTTTATTTAACTAGGCAAGTCAGTTAAGAACAAATTCTTATTTTCAATGACGGCCTAGGAACAGTGGGTTAACTGTCTGTTCAGGGGCAGAACAACAGAGTTGTACCTTGACAGCTCGTGGGTTTGAACTTGCAACCTTCCGGTTACTAGTCCAACGCTCTAACAACTAGGCTATCCTGCCACCCCACTTGACAGTGCATGTCAGAGCAAAAACCAACCCATTAGGTCGAAGGAATTGTCCGTAGAGCTCTGAGACTGCCCGGCCAAACTGAGCAATCGGGGGAGAGGGGCCTTGGTCAGGGAGGTGACCAAGAACCCGATGGTCACTCTAACAGAGCTCCAGAGTTCCACTTTGGAAATGGGAGAACCTTCAGAAGGACAACCATCTCTGCAACCCTCCACCAGTCAGGCCTTTATAGTAGAGTGGCTAGGTGGAAGCCACTCCTCAGTAAAAGGCACATGACAGCCCGCTTGAAGTTTGCCAAAAGGCACCTAAAGACTTTTAGACCATGAGAAACAAAATTATCTGGTCTGATGAAACCAAGATTGAACTCTTTGGCCTGAATACCAAGCGTCACGTCTGGATGACACCTGGCACCATCCATACGAGGAAGCATGGTGGTGGCAGCATCAAAGATGAACCGAGCAAAGTACAGAGAGATCGTTGATGAAAACCTGCTTCAGAGCGCTCAGGACCTCATACTGGGGTGAAGGTTCACCTTCTAACAGGACAATGACTCTAAGCACACAGCCAAGACAATGCAGGAGTTGCTTCGGGACAAGTCTCTGAATGTCCTTCAAATCATCAAATCAAATCAAATTGTCACGTGCCTGAATACCACAGGTGTTTCACCTGACAGTGAAATGCTTACTTACGAGCCCCTAACCAACAATGCCGTTTAAAAAAATAAATAATAATAAGAATAAGACATCAAATTAACAAGTCACGTCTTGTGGCCCAGCCAGAGCCCGGATTTGAACCCGATCGAACATCTCTGGAGAGACCTGAAAATAGCTGTGCACCGAAGCTCCCCATCCAACCTGAAAGAGCTTGAGAAGATCTGCAGAAAAGAATGGGAGAAACTCCCCAAATACAGGTGTAATCACTGTAATCGCAACCAAATGTACAGAATAAAGGTTCTGAAAACTTATGTAAATGTTACATTTCAGTGTTTAATTTTTTATGAATTTGCAAAAATGTCTAAAAACCTGTTTTTCCTTTGTCATTACAGGGTATTGTGTGTAGATTAATGAGAGGAAACAAGTAAAGGGGACTGAATACTTTCTGAATTCACTGTATGTTATATTTAATACACACACACATGCCTCCACACCACACACACTTACCCAAATAACTACATTTTCAATTTCAAAAGGGCACAATGGGAAATTGGTAGTAGGCAAATATACTATATAACTTGAAAATGCCCGCTATATGCAATCCATTATTAGGCCAAGCCTTCAATTTCCATATGAAGAGTTTCATTCCAAAACGCTATATATCTATTTTCAGAAATGTTGGTAAATTATATTTTTTTGTTGAAAGAACTTATGAAAAAGATTGGTGTGTTTATTTCACTATCTAATCATGGCACAGGGTTGTTCAATGACAGACGTGTTTGAAATCTATCACTTGATGGTTTCGTTTCAGAGAAAATATATATATATATTTCATGATGAAATATGATGTTTTTTTGTTTGCCAAATGCTATATATCGGCCTCTTTATGAGAAAAAATATTAGTTCTGCTAGGTTTTATACAGTCATATGTAAACAATAACTGCATTTTTAATGAAGAATGTGCAAATGTTATATTTGTGACATCAATATATATATATTTTAATTTACGAATCAATACAGTAATATATGAGATCTGTAAGGAAAACATTTACATTTGACATTTTTTTCATTTAGCAGATGCTTGGGCTCCCGACTGGCTGGTTCGATCCCAGGCTGTATCACAACCGGCCGTGATGGGACGGCTCATAATTGGCCCAGCGTTATCCGGGTTAGGGTTTGGGTTAACATTTTCCCTCACAATGATCTCAAACTGGGTTCCTAAATACACAATGAAATGTAACACAGACTAACCCTTGATAACCAGGACACTCTTGGGTATGTTGTGGTGGACTGTCAATGCAAATACTTCAAGGGAACCTGGTAAAATTGTGTTTTCAGTGTAGGCAGCCACTGAGTGGCTCTGAATTCACTGTCAGCATGCAGCCAAAGATAAAACAACTTTTTGGAGCTAACTCGTGCTCTCAAATCATTTACTGATTTTGACAGCAGATGGGAGTTGTAACATTGCTAACTTAGCTAGCTTACATACATTTTGAGAAAACAAGTTATATTAAGGGAATAGCTAGCTAGAGTTAGCAGCGTTCGGTGGTCAAGACTGAGACCTAGCTAACCAGCTGAGCTAGCAAACAAAAGTATACATTTGGATTTAAAAAATACTCCATCAAAATGCTCTGCATTTCAGGAATCACAGTAGCAAGTACTCCTGGTGCACTTAGCCATTTAAGCATAAATGTTTAGAAGGGGTAAAAAAAGTGTTTTATATAGCCCTCAGTGGCTTTTTTGGCAATTTAAACATGAGCTTGTCAGGGGTGTCAACATCTCAACAGTTGCTATCCATTGGGGTGCTGTGATTGGTTGCCTAAAATTCGGGGGAGGGTATTTAGCGAAGGGTACATTCTAAATGTGAAGTGGCAGGGGTGCAACTTTGGTTTTAGAAGTGGGGGGGGCACAGCTTTTTTTTCTTCAGTTGGATAAACACTCCAAACATTCTACCCAATCGCTTGGAGGCATCCGCATGGTCCTTAAGCACACCTTTACCTTGTTTTGTATAACATTCCAATTATAAACTGGGGGGACATGTCCCCAGTGAAAGTTGCACCCCTGTGAAGAGGTATGCTTAAATATATATACATATATGTATTTTTTTTACATAGAATTCGGCATAATGATTATCAATCTAGATTGCAGGAAAAGTTGTTTCAGGTGTTTTAAAAATGTTACATTTTCCCAACCACCCCCCTCCATTCTTCATGCCCCCTCTAAAATATGGGTGCATGACGCTCCCCTGCTCTCTAATCAGCCTTCTCCATTCAACTCTTAATTTAACATTTGAATCCCATAATGCAGAATCAGCTCCTATGTCTGCAAATAGGCTATTGAGGGGGCTTATTATGTTACCCAATAATAATGCACTAAATCACTGATTGGGCACATCATTGTCACACATAAAAAATTACTGTCGCAAAACAGAACTCAATTGATTGAACATAAAATGTATGTCAACATGATTGAAATAGCCTATATAGGCCCATACCCGTATGGCCTATGTATTGTCTAATGCAGTCATCTTTGTATTTGTAGTCAACTTCGTTTTGAGTTATTGGCAGTCACGGCCAGATGATGGCCTAAACATCTTGATTCTATCTTTAGTAGAGATATTCTGTCAATAACGTGACGCAGAACGATGCACTTTGGCTGCTCTATGAGTGGTCTGGATCACTCGTAGATGTGCAAAAGTTTTTTAAGAGCCACGTTACTAACGAAGACTGGGAAACTTAACACAGATGAACACTTGCGTTTGGGTATGTTGTGGTGGACGCTCAATGCCTTTGCTTCACTAGAACCTGGTAAAATTATGTTTGAAGTCAGGGTAGCCACTGAATGGCTCTGAATGCATTGTATTCAAAGATATAACCCTTTTAAGAGATAACTAGTGCTGAGAATAGTAATATTTTACACGCACATTAAGTTACCCACCAGCAATCATTTCTAGTGAAAAAAAAACAATGTGAAAAAATTGGTGGATATTGCGTTTTGGAAAGAAACTCTTTATTATTGTGACGACCCTGTGTGTATAAGTTATGTTATATGTTCCCCTCTGTTTTCCTCTGGGCAGTAATTTCATTAAAGCACAAAGACAAAGTAGTTTTGCTTTTCTTTACACTGTAAAACTCCTTGGCGTATGAACTATATGAAAACCAAACGTCTATATGAAGTCTTCAACCACAGATAAGATTCACACTTGAAGAGAGGAATCCTTTAACGTTACTTGAAACCAAGATAGATATTGAACGACTGGTGTCAGTCCACGTGCAAACTTCAACAGTGTTCAAAAAAAAGTTCAAACAAGCGACGGGAAACAAATAGCCTGCAACTGATGTCCATCAACATATGGTTGCATCTCTTTATCAAAAAAACAAAGATCAATGATGTGTTGACAGTAAACAGTAGGCTAGAAAAAGTTGTATTTCGTTTAATGGCCAAATATTACTTTAGATTGTGATCATTGAAATAGCCAACTTTTGGATGAATTTCTAATCTAAAATGCAACACAACAAAATTGAAGTGGGCTAGATGCCCATTTCCACCCAAATAAAATAATGTGCTGCAAAATCGAAATCTGAAGAAAAATACAATAGGAATCAAACGGGTTTATAAAAGGCTACAGAATAAGTGTAAATCTATCATGGCTAGGCCTATCTTTTTATTCAGGATTTGACAGAGCATCACGATGTATTTTTTCTTTTAGGAATCCGTGCAAGGGAGTGGGGTATAAAAATGGATTAGGTTTATAGGCAGAAGCAGAGCAGAAGACGGGTTGTCGGCGAGAATAGGCCTAGACTACTGTAGGCCAAAGAAAGAGCTAAAGCCTAAATTCTAATATAAGCCTATCGTGCTATACTTTAAAGTTCCAATGCAGACGTTTTATCTCAAGATCAAATAATATCTGGGTAGCAATGATCTACCTTACTGTGATTGTTTTCAATTAAAATGGTAAAAAATAAAAAATGTAAAGCTTCTTAGCAAAGAGCAATTTATCAAGCAATAATTTTGCTAGGACTGAAATTGAAGATTAGCTGTTATTGGCAGAGGGATTTGGACCTCTCTTTCTTATTGGTCTATTAAATAATTTGCTGCATGGTGACGTTACCACGGAAGACTAAAACTCCCTCCCACCAAAACAGGCTGAAATTGCAGGCAGTTTTTTAAAACAGCTCTTACACTAAAACGACATTATCATATTTTTGTTTTTGTTTTATTCCAAACTCATAGTGTGGAAATATATATAAAACACAGAAAATCCCAGTTTTGACTGCACTGGGCTTTTAAGATGAATGGTATAGCCTAGTATAAAGACCTACAGTAACATGTGTGAAATACAATTACTGGCGTGTTCACAAGACGCAACTGAGGTGACAAAAGTCATTTCTGGATAACGTGGACCTAAACAAATTACACGAGCTCCGCTTCATCTATAGATACGTGTAAGCCTGCTGTGTGCACGACGGCGTTTAATGCATAAGTCCTTCACATGAACACGACTCATAAACCCTACACGTACAGTGACGAAACCACCAGTCTGCCTACACCCCTCACACACCATGTTCAGTTGAAGTAAAAAAAAATGGACATACAGTTTTGCGGTGGTGAAGTGTCTGCCAAACTGATGTAAGGGCACACTAGCCTCCTGTGTAATGGTGTGTAACCGCATAGGTGTCATGGCACGAGAAGTGGACACCTGTAAGGACCCAGGCTCGTGCGCACACTGGTCTGCCACCAGCCGCAACCACAACTGGAGAGTGTCCTTTTGAACTATTCGATCAAATTATCAATGGAAAAACATAACTACTTGGTGTCGGTTGTTTTTATTTATTTATTATTGTGTTATTTTTGATTGAAAGAATGCATTCATTAGACTGAAACACATCTTTCAATATTCTCCTGGAAATCAAACGAGAGACAATATATGTTTTAGGCTGATTCGTTATCTCAAATTTACTCTATTTAAAGTATGTTCGTTTTATTTAAATGAGCAGGCTCCCGTATGTGAGGACTACTGAATAAAAAGTGAGCATATCTGTCAACCGTTACAAAAAGAAAATTAAATGAATGCAAATGTTCTTCGTTTCACAACTGACATTTGGGGAACCTTTTAGTTTTTGTTTGGTTTTGTCACGTGACTTTTGCAGAGCCACAGTTGAACACAACTTATCCACTTTACCAGCAGGATGTCCTTCGACTTCACGGTCTCCATACATAGACTTCAGTCAATTTTGAGGGTCTCTTTTTAGGCTATAAACATGCATAATGCAATATTGAAAGTGTTAAGAAGCTCAGACTCGATTAAAAGGTTCAAATAATTATAGGCTACAGAAATAATAAAATCAAATATATTACATTCAATTTCCACGTAATGCTTATAATCAAACTATAGGCCTACATTTAGCATTGTTTATGAATATTCCAGAAGTAAAAGAATATTAGTGAAACCATGCTTGTATCAATGTAAACCTGCTAGACAAAATATATAACGGTGAAAATAGTCATAAATAATGATTTGATAATATGGAAATTACTTTTTAAAAGCTGTGGAACAAAGTTAAACTAACTTGTTGGCATAATGTAATATTGCCACTTAACAACATGAAATGCTGTGCACTCTTCCGCGTTAAAGTGCAGACGTTTAAACGATTATCTCCTCAGACATACTTTCATAAAGACACAATACAAAACTTGAATGAGAATAAATATACTTAGTAATTTGGTTATTGATAGAAATCGACACATTGTATTAAGTCATTTGCCCTGTAGTAAGCGGCAGAAACAGCTCTATAGTTTTACTGTGCATCTTCCAAAGTACCAATGGACACGCAACGAGTCTAATACCGATCTCATTTAATCTTAAATGATTTCACATGGTCTTTCTTGTAAAAAAAAAAACATTTTTGAAAAACGTATTTGAAGCATGCATTTATACCTGATACATCGCGACATGTTTGTGTTCCAGTGATCCTCTTTAGCAAAGGAATCTGCACAGTCGTGTACAGTAGGTTAAATTTAATCTAGATGGTGGTGTAATTCCTATTCTATCCAGATGAGGGAAAATTGAGGTTCTGTTGTGCAGTCCTTTGGATTTAGAAAAGGGATTTCAACAGAATTCTACAGAATCAAAGCAATGTCAATAACCTAAACAAAACAGATAACGTAGCCTATCACTTCACCAAGATAGCCAATAAATAATGGTTCATTTATTGAGAAAGATTAAATCGTGCATATGCTTTATGCTTGATTTAGCAGATAACATTTAGAGCAGTGAGCCACACTAACTAACTGTACCTTCACTGTGACTTTAATGAACGATCGCCCTCTCCTCATACTTCGCCTCCATCCAATGTTGCTGTGGTGACCCAACCTGATGTATTCCATGTGTCTTGTTCCCTACAAGACCTGTAGTGAAGTGGCCAAGAGAGAGGGGATAGTGACACTGCACCTTGTTACCGTTGGTTCGACTGTGAACTTTTACTAGTGACATTTTGCGAGCTTATAAACTATACCTTCTTAATTTCCACAGGAAACACAGAGAACATGCTGGGATAATGCTAGCCTCAGGAATTCAGTCAATATCCTATAGTCTAGGAGCATTGCAACCCACAAAGGTATCGATTACATGAGCCCTATAGCATGTTTGATGCTAAGGATGGAGGTGTAAAAGGCCTTACCGGTTAGTGAGTCCCTTGGTCTGGGTTGTAATCGAAACTTCATGTGACACTATTATGCGATTCCCATGGTGTTTCGCGCGCCATAAGAGGCCGGAACTATGAGCGAGCTCCCAGGCGGGACGCACCGGCGGTCAGTTGGTTCCACAATGGACCAAAAAACGCAACTGGAAAATATATTAGCAATTGTGCCGACTTAATTTTAATAGCATAATAATAGTAGGCATTGCAATATAAATACATTGATTGAAATAAAAATGGAGTTGGCAAAAATGGATTTTGTGAAAATGTATCAAAGTGGATGGAATGAAACAAATCTGAAATATTATGGTTTAATGATACACATTGGTGGATAAGATTCTAATAGTTATTTGATCAAAATGTATAGGCTACACTGCAGGCTCTATTGCCAAATGTCACTCACAAAATATTGTAAACACAGTCTACATTAGTGGAGAAGTGCCCATTGGAAGTCCATCCAAAGCACAACTCACCTCATTCGAAAGAATCTCTTCAATGGTTTACAATGTATTTTCTATTTACCAATGCATCGCGTTCAATAAAATGTTTCCCCTCAGTCACTTAGTCCCTATGTAAAATACAGAGAGAGGTTGAATTGCGCAAACCGGATGGTGCATGTGTGCAACAGCCTATCCACGGTCAGGACGGCCAATGAAACAAAACCAGAACTCCAGCGTGGTAAAATTGACGTAGACGGACGCGTCAAATTAATCCCAACAAACTTCAGCCTCTGGGATAACTAAATTTTGCCTTTATCAGATGAAGATCACTTCAGTGCCGTCGTACAAAGCATTTTCTCTCGAAGCACTGTGATAGAAGAGGGAGAAGAACAATTGGAAGGAGTCTTTTAAGAAGTCCACATTTTTTCTCAAAGTTTTGCTTCCTTCGTGCAGAAGGGAGAACCACCGCATTCAACCATTGAAGGGCAACTATTTCAAAGCATCTCGAACCACAGGCAAATGGGTAAGCTTGCGTTAACATCGGCATGCTTCAGTGAAAGAAAGCGTATGGAGGCATAACCATGCTTAACACGCCTGTATAACGCCAGAAATAACTATACAGTTGATTTCGGGTTGTAGATAAAGTGGACATATCCCTTTACAGAACGAATGGAAGGATAGTTTATACCACAGACAAGTCTTTTTCCGCGATATGCTAATGCGGCATATTCATAATTAAGTTCATATTCAATGGTTGATTTATTAAAAATGTATGTACAGAATATCGAAATGAATTGACATAAAACTTAAAAAGTGGCAAAAGTGGCACTAAGATCCAAAGGTAAGTTAAATGTCGCCTCCTGATGTGATTAGTAATAACAAAAACGTACAATAGCTCGCCATTTTGCATGGTTAAATTTACTGTGCGAGTATGGAGTTGTGTCTGCTTTCATGACTGAATATGTTAATGCATCTTTATTCCCGTTAGAGCAAACCTATGGCGAGGTGAATCAGTTGGGTGGTGTATTCGTCAATGGACGACCTCTGCCTAACGCCATACGACTACGGATAGTGGAGTTGGCCCAGCTTGGAATCAGACCCTGTGATATTAGTAGGCAACTTCGCGTCTCTCACGGCTGTGTGAGCAAGATATTAGCTCGGTACAGCGAAACAGGTTCCATTTTACCCGGTGCCATCGGGGGGAGCAAACCACGGGTTACCACACCGAATGTAGTGAAGAACATAAGGGATTACAAACAAGGTGACCCGGGGATATTTGCGTGGGAGATCCGGGACAGACTACTAGCAGACGGAGTTTGTGACAAATACAACGTGCCCTCAGTCAGCTCCATTAGCCGGATTTTACGGAACAAGATTGGAAATCTTTCCCAGCCAAACCAGTATGAGAGCAGCAAGCAAGCCCCCACACAGGCCGGCCTCTCTTACAACCACATATACCCTTATTCATACCCCAATGGTATGTCACCCAATGGCAAAATGGGCAGCGGTCCGGGAGTACCCGTGACGGCCGGCCATGTGAACATATCAAGGGCCTGGCCATCGGCACACACTGTCACCAACATTCTGGGTATCAGGGCCTTCATGGATCATCAAGGTGCGTACTATTGAATCTATTTTCTAGACAAATGATTGCTTGTTGATTTATATGGCACCATACATACACACAGTTCTAACCCATTTCCCAATAATTGTCAAAGTGCATTTGGGGTGACTGGCTTGAGCTATTGGACGTGCTTTTCAGTTTATGACTAATTTGTCCATGATGTATGATTTATAAATCATGGTTTAACGTGTAATCATCAGGGAGGATATTTGCCCTAAAAATCTTTGTAGGCCTTGGTTTTGTGCCTCACAAGGAACACGACTTACTCTGCAGGCCTACTCACTGGCGCCTAGGCAAGCACCTTGCTTAGGCTATCCGTTAAAGCCTCCTCGTTCCCCGTAGGACCTAAGGTCACTCACTATAAGTTCCTACTCGTCATGTTCTTAGTGATATGTTGCCTGTAGGGCCCAGATGTATTGTCGGCCATGGCTGCAGCGCTGCCATCAAGGAAACACATTAAGGTAGCAAGTAGGCCTATAGCATGTAGCCATATTCGAAAGAGCATAATTATTATGCATGCTTGTACAATGATGCGATATAATAATCGATCATTTGACGTGGCATTGAACATTTTAAATAGCTATAAACGTGTGATAGCCTTGTCCACATTTCCTCCAATAGATTCCTGACGAACAGCTTATAAAGTTCTTGATTCAGAAACGAAAACAATAGGTCTGGCTTGGATACGCACAATTACGCACACTATTCCTCATCTCAAAACGTATTGTTCTGATAGCATTTGAAGAAATATATCCGATATAACGTGCAATATTAATATTAAGTATAACATATAATTTAGGTCTCATTTAATATTTTACAGTTTCAACGGCTGCTTTCTTCATATAGATTCATTTGATAGTTAGTTATGAATATCAATAGATCAGAGGCATTTTGACAGTTTTCCCCTAATGATCTTACATGTAAAGTGCAATTTTCTGTTTCCGAATCAGCAATTGCTGGAGCAGAGGGATATCCACAGAAAATGGAAGACTGGAGTAGTATCAACAGAGCGACGTTTCCCTCGGCACAAGCAGTCAACGGAATTGACAAATCAGCCATTGATGCAGACATAAAATATGCACAGGTAAAAACAAGAACTGATATAAATGCATAAGACTATAGCTGTGTCCTTTATCTGCAGAGACTGGGTTCGAAGTGTAACATAATATAGTGTGTATTGAAAGGCATTCATCTGTTTAATATAGGCTTGGTATTCGCAAGTTGTTTTAATGTTCGTCAAAATGTTCAACGTTTGCTCCAGCACTATTCAAGGAAGATTAATATGACATAGGGTGTATTGATATATACTGTATACACACTTATGTCATAGATGTGCAAATGTTTCGTTCTGGGAAACGTAAATCTGACATACTTTCTTTGTGTTTGTGCGTATTTTCTTGCAGCCGTCATCGACATTATCCAGTTATGTCCCTGCTTGTGCCTACTCACCTTCAAACCAGTACGGCGTTTATAGCGGGCCAGGTAGCTATGTGACCCCTGGGCACCCTTGGCAGTCCCAGAACTCGAGTTTGTCCCACCCAAGCAGCGGCATGACGATGCACGCTGGAGACATCCACTCTACAATGCCGTTCAAACATCCATCGCGAGAAGGTAGGCCAGATCCTGTTTGATAGTGTTCCATTCGGATCACAACTGCGGTATCTCAATTTTAGCATAATTTAGCATAATTCACTGGCAGCTGACTCGTTTCCCTCCAAGTTTCCTTTATCAATGGCAAAAACAACATCGTTATTGTAAGTTCAATAACAAGCGGTAAAATAACAATGTGCATTTTTATAATTTTGTATTTACTTTTTTAAAGCCTATTCAAACACACACGCTTATTATTAGGTAACCATTAATCTAACACCGGTTGTCTAATTGTGGACATTAAATAGTAAATTATGTCACTGTCAAGTCCCACAATAATTATATTTATATGTTATAATGGGGGACTAAAATATATAGGGCATTAGTGCAAAATAAATCTAAGTCTACATTAGCAAAGGGTCTCGAAATTGTAGCAGCCTAAAATATTGATGTAGGCCTAATGGTGCGGACCTATAGTGTTTCTATGACAGCTAAATTATCATTCTTTTAGGCTGAGATAGGCCTAAATAGGTGCTTGAACTAAGTGATCGCGGCCCTTATACATGTATTATTCATTTACATTTACATTTAAGTCATTTAGCAGACGCTCTTATCCAGATTATTCTACTTATGCTTTGATTAAAACATGTTCTTATCCCTTTGATAGCTGCTGTATATTTTAATTTCAAATTAAATATATGATACAATTAAAAACATTTAGTGTTCTAAAAAAATATATACGTTATTAGCCAACATTTACAGATGATATGGTCTTGACAAAAATAATGCATGAATACATTTGATGATGAATCGAGGTGTGAACCCAAGAAGACAAATGTGGAAGTTTTATTGCAGCATGTGATCCATGTTGTCAGTAAATTCATTCATAGTGTACAATTTAAATGTCATGTGAAGTTTAGAAAAATAACATTGTGTAAAACAATGTGGAATACTTTAAATATGGTATCAAATGAATAGCCTTATAGTGTAACATTGACTATTGTGATTATTAGTAACCTATTTTGTATTTAAATGTTGCATGTCTTAGTCTAACTTTCAGGTCATTCAGGTCTGTATAGGCCTAAGATAAAATCATTTTGGTTTTTAATAAATATTGGTATTTTTTAGTTTTGCTGAAATAAAGAGTAATGGCTTGTGTGTTATACAAACGTCTTCTGTTTGTGTTCTGCAGGAGACAGAAAGCCCCCCAGCCCCTAAGCAAGCAACTGCAGCAAGAGGCGTTGAGCAGTGTACACGGACTCAATCTCCCTACCTCATCGTCGTAAAGCCAGGGAGCTCGTGCCGCAAACCGAGGACTCAAAACTCACATTAGGACTATGTAAGGAGCTGCAGACCCTTATCTATTTGAGGGCATTTCAAGAATACAAACAGTAAGTGCAAGCACTATTTATGATTTGTTTGCCAAAGTGTTAACTATTGAATGGGCCCTTATAGCCTAACACATGTGCATACAAATGTAGCCAAATATAGATAGACTCCAGTCGGTCTGTGGCCGTATGAATGTAAACTTATGAGGATGTTGAACTGTACTGGAGTCCCCTGTCCTCAGGCAGCAGAATTAGTGGTTGGGGGTTGTGTCGTCTTTTCATTGAACTACTTCATGTATATTTCTGTAAAAGACTGCAGGATTTAAATGCAACAATGTCTGTCATTGATGTTTCATTAAACAAGTTTGCTATAGTTGACAATGGAACTGTATCCTGTACACGCAGTAAATTGTTTTCTTAATTGGTTACAAATCTGGTTTCTACAGACCAACTCAACGATGTGAACAAAGTCATACAGTGTACATGTAAAATAGATCATTGCAAAAGCTTTAATTATATATTTTTATAAATCCATTGTAAATATTCTAAATAAAGGCATTGTAAAATATAACTGTTCCTGTCATTATAAAAATGCTAAACAAGTACTGCATACCATCTTTCTAAGTCAAATGTGTTTGCTTAGCGATTTAAAGCGCAGATACAGAATGCACTGGGTGTCGCAGATCATTAGGAAGCTGTTAGAGGAAGAAATTAGATTTCTATATCAGCAAGATGGCCAAAATTGATATGTGAAGTTATCGGTATGTATGAGGGAAATCACTGCGTATCATGCTGGAACAACGTGTAGGTTTGCCCTCATGGGCGCTACAGTGCTTCTGCGTTAATGGAGCTTACTGCTTTTGGCGCCTCCAGTGATGGTATCTTAGCTCCTTCTTCTGGCTACTTGCCATAAGGCAAATTAAATAACTAATCAAGAGCATGAGCATGTTATTTTGCAATAAAGGCTGCGTTTGGGATAACACACACACACACACACACACACACACACACACACACACACACACACACACACACACACACACACACACACACACACACACACACACACACACACACACACACACACACACACACACACACACACACACACACACACACACACACACACACACACACACACACACACATGGGTTGGTGTGACAATTGATACACTGCATACCATCACTGAAGGCTCCGAATGCAGTAAGTTACATTACCTACATAAATTTGGAAGCTTTTGATTTGGGCAATACTTGTTTATTGTTTTGTTTGTTGTATGGTGTGTTCAGTATTCAATTTCCATAAGATATACTCTGCTGAAAATCCCCGAATATGCATGGTGTTGTTGGTTTTGAATGTTGTGGATTTTGAAACAATCAAAGATTTTATGTCATTATAGCCTGAAATGTGGGGAACATGTAGACATTTGGTTCATCAGTTCCTTCACAGACTGATTCATTTGAGTCATCTGACCATTAGACATAGACCTATTTTACATACCATGTCCACACAACTTGAACGGCTGTCTCTGGGGGATTTACATTCTCTCAAACTAACAATCAACATATTGATAACGTCCACAGAATTATTGATAATTTCAGGCCCAAAGACCCCATCCAAAAATCAGTGCATGTGTCTCACTCCAGCCGACTAACACTGTACGTGCCATAGGCTACATTCCATAAACTGTGCATTCCAATTCACAGCCTGTATTTTCCATCCACCTCGAAATCGAACAATGATTAGTTATATTTAGAGATAAATACTAAAGTTTATCTAAAATTTAAAGGGTTGTGATTTAAGTAGACAATGCATACTGTACATTGACCGACAATCAAAATGGGATAGACTATATTATTGGAAAAGCATATACAGTGCCTTCAGACCACAGGAGGTTGGTGGCATCTTAATTGGGGAGGACAGGCTAGTGTTAATGACTGGAGTGGAATGGTAACAAGTACATGGTTTCCAGGTGTTTGATGCCATCCAATTTACACCATTCCAGACATTATTATGAGCTGTTCTCCCCTAAGCAGCCTCCTGTGCTTCAGAAAATATTCACACCCCTTGACTTTTTCCAAATTGTGTTGTGTTACAGCCTACATTTAAAATGAATAACATTGAGATTGTGTTTCACTGATTTACACACAATATCCCAAAATGTCAAAGTGGAATAATGTTTTTACAATGTTTATACATTTATTAAAAATTAAACGCTGAAATGTCTTGAGCCAATAAGTACTTAACCATTTTTGTATGGCAAGTATAAATAAGTTCAGGAGTAAAAATTGCTTAACAAGTCATAATAAGTTGTATGGACACGTTGTGTGCAATAATAGTGTTTAACATGATTTCTGTACCCCACACATACAATGATCTGTAAGGTCCATAAGTTGAGCAGTGAATTTCAAGCACAGAGTCAACCACAAAGACCAGGGAGGTTTTTCTATGGTTCGCAAAAAAGGGCACCATTGGTAGATGGGTGAAAAAAGCAGACATCGAATATCTCTTTGAGCATGGTGAAGTGACAGGCATTCTTCCTAACTCTGTTTCCGGAGAGGAAGGAAATCGCTCAGGGATTTCACCATGAGGCCAATGGTGATTTTAAAATAGTTACAGAGTTTAATGGTTGTGATATGAGAACTGAGGATGGATCAACAACATTGTAGTTAAGCCACAATATTAACATAAATTACAGAGGGAAAAGAATGAAGCCTGTGCATAATGCAAATATTCCAAAACATGCATCCTGTTTGCAATAAGGCACTAAAATAATAATGCAAAAAATGTGGCAAAGAGATTAATATTTTGTCCTGAAAACAAAGCATTAAGTTTGGGGGAAATCCAACAAAACACATAACTGAATATCACTCTTCAAATTTTCAAGAATGGTGGTGGCTGCATCATGTTATGGGTATGCTTGTCGTTGGCAAAGACTAGGAAGTTTTTTTAGGATAAAAATTAATGGAATAGAGCTAAGCACAAGATAAATCCTAGAGGAAAACCTGGTTCAGTGTGCTTCCCAACAGACACTGGGAGACAAATTCACCTTTCAGCAGGACAATAACCTAAAACATAAGGCCAAATTTACACCGGAGTAATTTACCAAGATGACATTGACATTGAATGAGTGGTATAGTGACAATTTCAACATAAATCAGCTTGAAAATTTATGGCAAGACTTGAAAATGGCTGTCTATTAATGACCAACAACCAACTTGACAGAGCTTTACACATTTTATGAAGAATAATGGGCAAATATTCTACAATCAGTTGTTTTCCATTAATAATAATACAAACACGTTTTTTTCTTCCACTTTGACATTACAGAGTATTTTGTGTAGATCGTTGACCAAAAATAACAATTAAATACATTTTAATCCCACTTTGTAACACAACAAATGTGGAAAATGTCAAGAGGTGCGAATACTTCTCTGAAGACACTGTATATGGTAAATGTGGCAAAACAATATGCATACACATGAATTTGAGCCCTGTAGTTGATCAATTGATTGATGTTAGCCACATAGCGGTAACGGCAACAAAAACTTGGGAACACTTGACTAATGAGGGATACAAAGTATATAGAAAGCAGGTGCTTTCACATAGATGTGGTTCTTCAGTTAATTATGCAACCAACATTTCATCATGCTTAGGGTCAAGTATTAAAATGTTGGGCAGGCTGTTATTTTGCCCATTATTTTGGCTACCTTGGCTATGCCCCTATATGATGACAGTGCCCACATCCACAGGTCATTAGTGGTCACTGAATGGTTTGATGAGCATGAAAATGATGTAAATCCTATGCCATGGCCGTCTCAGTCACCAGACCTCAACCCAGTTGAATCTCACTTATGGGAGATTCCGTAGCAGCACCTGAGACAAAGTTTTCCACCACCATCAACAAAATACCAAATTATGGATTTTTTTTGTGGAAGAATGGTGTCGCATCCCTCCAATAGAGATCCAGACACTTAGAATCTATGCCAAGGTTCATTGAAGCTGTTCTGGCACGTGGTGGCCCAACATCCTTCTGGCACTTTATGTTGGTGTTTCCTTTATTTAGGTAATTACCTGTATATTTCTAGGTTTGGAACTGATGCTGGACACTTTGATGATTTGGACATCCTAATCTGTCAGTTAGGCTATTACTCCAACAATATTGGTGTAGCACTCTGTAATACTCTGTAATATTCATAAAAAATGAGTAAAGAACTTACTTAGTTAGATGTAATTAAAATATATCAAAGAGATAATTGTATTTTATAAAAGTTATTCCTGCTATCAAATTCAGTCAACATGGGGCCAGTAGCCGTTCCATAAGATATGCAGTTGCCTCTGCAAGCTATGCCAGAGAATATACAGTATAATCGTTGCAGCAATTTAATTTCACTTAATTTCTTTACAAATAATGCAAGTTTAGTTTTTTTCTTGTGTTTTAAACATTCAAAAACTTAAACTAAGTTGCCACCAAGTGAAAAAGCGAGGAAAACCAGTCTTGAAAACCAGACTGTTTTAATTAAATGAGTATAATGTCATTTATAAATGGGTCATCAAAATATGGTTGTCAGAGCTTAGTTGAAGCAAATGACTTCAGATAGGAAATATTTTTACAGGGTCATCGTGTGTGAAGCAGACTACAGTCCAGAGATAGACAAGGATCACCATTAATCCACATGACCAGCGGTCTCCTGCTTCAGTTGACACAGTTCTCAGTCACAGTAATCAACCAATCAATGAATGAGTGTGTTGCTGAGGTAAAAATGCATTTCCATGAGCATTGAGCATTGCACATTTCCATGAGCATTGTCTAATCAAGTACAATTAACAATTGAGAAAGACAGAGAGAGAGACAAAACATTGACATAACCAAGTACATCTAATATTTAAATTTCATTTGTGTATTCTTCAAAGTGTTGAACAAGTTCCATAAAAACTATAATTCTCTCTTGAAAATGATCTTAATGTTATGTGGACATTGTAAGTAACAGTCAGCTGCTTTACAATGCCAGTGAGCACATCTACCAACTTCTGCTGCTTCATTGTAAGACTTCTGCTTAGGTGTTTGCCTTTTACTGTAACAGGGTTACAGCAAATTCAAAGTGAGTGTTACCATTATTCCTTTGATTTCATTGAGAGGGATTCCATCTTGCCCTTAAGATTAAAATCAGACCATAGCTTATCTTAGTTCTAATAATGTCCACAGGCTTCTGAAACCTCTTTTCGCTATTGTATGAAAACATACACTGAGTGTACAAAACAATATTGGGTTGAACCCCCCCCCCCTAATGCCTCCAACAGTTGTGTAAAGTTATCTGGATGTCCTTTGGGTGATGGACCATTCTTGATACACACTGCAAACTGTTTGAGCGTGAAAAACTCAGCAGTTTTGCAGTTCCTGACACACTCAAGCTGGTGAGCCTGGCACGTACTACCATACTCTGTTCAAAGGCACTTAAATATTTTGTCTTCCCCATTCACCCTCTGAATGGCACACATCCACAATCCATGTCTCAATAGCCTCATGGCTTAAAAATCATTCTTTAACCCGTCTCCTCCCCTTCATCTACACTAATTGATGTGCTCCTAATGTTTTGTACACTAAGTGTAGTTCACATGTTTAAAAATCTAAGAATCTTACAAACTCAGTCTCAAATCCAAAAATGATGCATCATCTACTTACCCATTAATATAGCCAAGGATTGATCATTCCCCATCTACAGGCCTTTGACTGAGTATCTGGAAAAACTCAGCCCACTGGGCACACACTGGTTGAATCAATGTTTTCCTCGTCATTTCAATGAAATTACGTTGAACCAACGTGGAATAGACGTTGAATTGATGTCTGTGCCCAGTGGGAGGCGTCTATGTGCTCTCTGAGCTCTCTTTAATAAGGGTTAGTTCCTTCCTTCAATGCGAAGCCCCCAGTGACTCGGCATATCCGAACATAGAAATATATAATAAATGCACCAAAAAGTCCCCTCTATTTGAACTTGAAGAGCTTGAGTGTATAGTTTTCTGCTACTCAATGTTGTAAAGACTCTAGTGCGACAAGCTTTAAAGACAATAGTGAATATGGGGAAGACTCAAAATCTTTGATACTAATGGGTCTAAAATTAGGCCAAGTGCGTAATCCAAGCAATGGCACTGTAATCTGTGAATAGTATAATTCATCACTGTCTTGTGTGTGTGTGTATAGGACAGATTGAACTTATTTGTACAGACAAGAGCTCAATGTCTGTACTTGACACTCACCTGGGTATGATTTAGGACTTCTAAATTATCACAATGTTTTGAAGGGGGAATCCACCCTGGGCAGGCCAAAAGACTCTCACGCAGTGTACAGTACCTTTGTGTGACTCCCATTCAACAAGACTGAGAGCATCTCAGGACGAATGAGAAAAAAAGACAGAGACATGATACATGAGAAAGCTTCTGTGGAGAAAGTGGCAACTTGGCAACTGTTTGACTCTAAAAAGAAGCGCCATGTCAACGTTTTGATGTCTTCGACCTCAAATTAATTATCATGGACATTGTCATGGAAACTAGTAGCAAACTACAATTCAGATTTGAGCTAAGGTGACAGGATATGTGATTGTTGGCAGAGATTCAACTCAAAGGTTGATTTTCCTGTCTCTTGAGGCAGTGTCTAGATGCCCATACATCTTATTGTCTGTGTGGCAGACATGCGGCACATAATGTATAGAAGTTGAGACTTTACAAAAACATAGCTGTTTGTGAAAATAAGAACGTTTGCATGAGGTATTATTATCACTCCCAAACCTCCTAGTGAAAAAGTACAACACAAAAGCCATGGTTCCTTAATGATGTAATCCCTGCAATGCAACCATCATTGACTTCTCTTGCACTGTCTGTCTGTGCTGTCTTCCTGTCCACATGATTTCCAAACAGGCAGTGGCAGAGAGTCCAGAGAGAGGATGATAAATGTCTCCCTCCCATGTTCTGACTTGCTCTGCCAGCTAACCACATCAAGGAGGCGCTCTGAAAGCAAAGGGACAGAGACATGATGATGACATTTGTCTTTTTAAATGAAAACGTATCATTTCACAGTTGCTCTGGACTGGCTCTCTAGGGGATTCTGAGGCTGTTTTGGTCAACAGAGCGAGGCAGAAGCAGAGGCAACGCAGCAATAAGCAAAAACCACAGGATCACTTTGAATTGCTGAGCCTCAGCTCTGATTATTACATACAGAAGACTAAAGCGGCATGAAATTATCTTTGCATACACATTTAAAATAGTTCCCTTTATAGGACAGTGTCAGGAGTGCATGTAGAGAATAGTTTTGCAAACCAGAATTATGCTTGCCATTCCTGTGCCGTTTTAGTTGTGGGTATGCAAATATAGCAACCATTTCCAAAAGGAAGATGTGGATCTTCACATAAGAATATGTGTGTTTCCCGAGGAAAAATATAGACTTTTGTGATTGCTTCAGCAGTTTTTATGTCATAAATGTGCTGTGAGAGGAGCTCTCTAGTTTGGAACTCGGTAGTGAGTGGTGCAACCGAGGACAGATTATTTTTTATGTGTTACGCGCTTCAGCACTCAGTGGCCCCATTCTGTGAGCTTGTGTGGCCTACCACTTCACAGCTGAGCCATTGTTGCTCCTAGACGTTTCCACTTCACAATAACAGCATTTACAGTTGACCGGGTCAGCTCTTGCAGGGCAGAAATGTGACGAACTGACTTGTTGGAAAGGTGGCATCCTATGACGGTGCCACGTTGTAAGTCACTGAGCTCTTCAGTAAGGCCATTCTACTGCCAATGTTTGTCTATGGAGATCGCATGGCTGTGTGCTTGATTTTATACACCTGTCAGCAACTGGTGTGGCTGAAATAGCCAATACACAAATTTGAGGGGGTGTCCACATACGTCTATAAATATAGTGTACAGTATATACTGTGCTTAATGCTGCCACATGCCAAGTGTTACCAACGAGCTGTGTGGCATCAGATTTAAAGTCTTATGAGGTGATAATGTCGGTTTCAGCAGGAAAATGTAGTTGCATGTGAACAACATTTGTGGTATCTACAGAAATTAGACATTATTAAGTGCTTCACAGTGGTGTTTGAAGAAGTACGATCAGAAGGGAACTAGTTAAGAGCTTCAACATCAGAAAAAACCTCTGCAACCCAAATATCGATTCTATTGCATTTTTTTCTGACAGTAAAGACAATAGTATGAAGTTCTTGAACATAATGTTCCTCTTTTGTACAATCACAACTTAGGCCTATGATTCCCACAAACAACAAACATATAAAAGGTTTAGGAAGTCTTCATACAGGTATACTTTGTGTAGGTATGTTAGGATGCAATCACAGACATGGTCTTTAACAGTGAATTGATGCTTGCTTTCAAGTAAAAAATACCCAACATCAAAGGCATATTGCATGTAACTCAACATGGGTAGGCCAAGGTGAAGAGGTAGTCCAAGGTGAAGAGGTAGTCCAAGGTGAAGAGGTAGTCCAAGGTGAAGAGGTAGGCCAAGGTGAAGAGGTAGGCCAAGGTGAAGAGGTAGTCCAAGGTGAAGAGGTAGACCAAGGTGAAGAGGTAGTCCAAGGTGAAGAGGTAGTCCAAGGTGAAGAGGTAGTCCAAGGTGAAGAGGTAGTCCAAGGTGAAGAGGTAGACCAAGGTGAAGAGGTAGACCAAGGTGAAGAGGTAGGCCAAGGTGAAGTGGTAGGCCAAGGTGAAGAGGTAGACCAAGGTGAAGAGGTAGGCCAAGGTGAAGAGGTAGACCAAGGTGAAGAGGTAGGCCAAGGTGAAGAGGTAGTCCAAGATGAAGAGGTAGGCCAAGGTGAAGAGGTAGTCCAAGGTGAAGAGGTAGTCCAAGGTGAAGAGGTAGTCCAAGGTGAAGAGGTAGTCCAAGGTGAAGAGGTAGTCCAAGGTGAAGAGTTAGACATACACTGCAATTTTGACTTTCCTGTTCGTTGCCTTGAATTTCATGAATGCCCTGACTTTCAAGATGAGTGATACTAACTTTATACAGCTCCAGGTTGGGTAATAAACCTGACAACACAAGGATTAGATGTTGTAATGTCAAAGAGCTTGAACCTTAGTACGATAAAGATCAATGATGCAGCGTTCTGAATGGGTCTGGTTGGTAAGTTTAGGATTGAAACTGAACCAAACTAGAGTGTGCCCCAAGTTCCCAGACCTTGGTCTAGGATGACTCAGCCAGTGATGGCTAACGCAGCGTCTGAAAGCTGGGTGGCCAGCATCCTGCGTCTGGGGATGACGGACAAAGAGACTGGAAGTTCAGCGGTCCGGGTCTACGCTGAGTGACATGTCAGAGGCATGCAAAACCTGTCGAGCTGCAGTGGAATATCGCGTACAATGGGTCACGGAATGAACACTGTCACCGTGGAGAACACTGTGATCGTGAGAGATAAAGCAACAAAAAAGGTAAAAGAAAAACAAAGCAGGTTGTCATTAATCAGACCTCTGACAGCACCCTGCTCCTGCCACTCTCTTGAAATTTTGGATGACAGCCTGGGCCAGTTAGTACAGCCAGCAACCAGCAGACATTAGCCATGTGTTTAAAAAAGACTCAGGACCTGGCTCACTGTTGGTTCATAAACTAAGACAGCTTCACAACTAAACCAACATACACTGACGTGAATTATTGACTTGGTCAACATCTGGAACATACAGCATGTCTCTGTGTCTGGATACTGTATGCTGAGATTAATCTCTGTGTCTAGATGCTGTATATTACGTACAGTATATGTCTCTGTGTCTAGATACTGTATGTTACGTATGTCTCTGTGTCTAGATACTGTATGTTATGTATATCTCTGTGTTTAGATACTGCATGTTACATATATATCTGTGTCTAGATACTGTATATTACGTATATAGCCGTGTTTACATACTGTATGTGAAGTATGTCTCTGTGTCTAGATACTGTATGTTACGTATATCTCTGTGTCTAGATACTGTATGTTACGTATTGTGGGGGGGGGGTCGGATCTAGGGGGGAGATGTGTGGCAAAGAAGGGGGTCGAGTGATAAATGGCAGATATATGAGAGCAGAACTAATAAACGGGCTCTGCCCGATCACTAAAATGGCCACCACGATCAGAACAACAGATCACAAAATGGCCGACTGCCAAAACTCCAATTCCCAGAAGCAAGGGGAACCCTCAGAAGGTGGAGCCGACCCAGAGATAAAGGGTCAAGACAAACCAGGAAGAGAGAGAGACGGCTGGAAGGATCTGTGAACCAAAGAGAAAGAGATTATATATATTGGCTGGCTTTACCGTGTAAAGGTAGAAAAAAAATGTTCACTTAGCACTCCAAAGGGGAGTCAGTTTTTTTTGTGGCTTTGTTTGGTTAGGACAGTTTCTCAGGAAAATGAGTATGGAGGGAGCCCTGTTACAAGCGGCGGCCACCCAACAAGAGGCAACTAGAGCTCAACAAATAGCTCATCAGGATGCAATGTGAATGTATCAGGACACGTTACAGGTCCAGCAACTCAGCAACCAGCTGCTCAGAGAAGAGGAAGAGAGAAACACCCGGGAGTTAAGAGAATGCCTAAAGGGGCTAGTGGACCAAATTGGGGCTCAGTTACCAGCTGCAAATACCCTAGGTGGGCCAATCCTTTTCTTTAAAAAACGAAAAAGCAGGATGATGTGGAAGCATATCTTACCACCTTCGAAAGGACGGCAGAGAGGGAGAAGTGGCCGAAAGAAGAATGGGCAGGGCTTCTGGCACCATACCTGACGCTTAAAATGTGTATTTCAACCTGGAGTTGAAAGATGCACAGGATTACGATAAACTAAAGGGAGCGATTCTGACTCGACTGGAAGTGACCGATACCGTGAGGGCACACCTCTTCCACAAGTGGTCCTACCGACCTGGACAACCCCCCTGAACACAGATGTTCGACTTGATTCACCTGGCACGGAAATGGTTGCGACCAGAGATCCGTTCATCTGCCGAGAACGTCGAGTCCATTGTACTCGACCAGTTTCAGCGAGGTCTACCCCAAGAAGTGTGACGATGGGTTGGCCAGAACGAGGTACTTTCCACCGACCGTCTCGTGGGCATGGTTGAAGGGTATTGTACGGCAGACCTCGTTGATAACGAACAGCCCGGTACTGGTGGGGCTGGGGTCGATGTGAATCGAGAGGTAGACTATCTAGAACCAGCAGACCTGGCAGGGTCCTTGACTAATTTTGGGATGGCCCAAAACCAGGATCCAACCCTGCAGCATGCCAGAGCAGATGCGCAGGTCTTAGATGGTACTCCCATAAATGATGGGATGATGCCTAATAGTTTCCCCCACTTCATCATGAAAAAGGGCTTGGTGTACAGAGTCTCAAAAATAGGGGTTGATGTGGTGGAACAGTTGTTGGTACCCACCCGGTACCGGAGGACAGTACTGGATCTAGCTCATGGGCACATTCTGGATGGACATCTTGGTATCGATAAAACCCGAGACCGGATTGTAAGGAGGTTTTACTGGCCAGGAATTCAGGCTGAAGTACCTAGGATAGGATAAGTAATCCCTCTCACCCCCCCCCTTTAAGATTTAGATGCACTATTGTAAAGTGACTGTTCCACTGGATGTCATAAGGTGAATGCACCAATTTGTAAGTCGCTCTGGATAAGAGCATCTGCTAAATGACTTAAATGTAAATGTAAATGTAAGTGGCTCGGCATTGTGGAGAGTGCCCGGAGTGCCAGTTAACAGCTCCCCGACCAGCTGTTAGATCCCCGTTAGTGCCACTCCCCATAATCAAAACGCCATTTGAAAGGATAGCAATGGGCCCACTACCCAAATCCTTCAGAGGGCACCAATACATTCTAGTCATTTTAGATTATGCCACTCGCTACCCAGAAGTAATTTCCCTTCGGACGATGGCTTCCAAATATATTGCCAAAGAATTAGTGCTCTTGTTCACCCGGGTAGCGGTTCCAATGGAGATCCTTACTGACCAGGGGACCCCCTTTATGCCCCGCCTTATGGCGGACCTTTGTAAATTGTGGCAGGTGAAACAGTTGAGGACATCGGTTTACCATCCTCAGACGGATGGGCTTATTGAGAGATTCAACCGTACCCTGAAGTCATTGCTCAGGAAGGTAATCGATAAGGATGGGAAAAACTGGGATTGCATGTTGCCGTATCTGAAGTTTGCCATTAGAGAGGTTCCTCAAGCCTCGCTGGGAGTTTCGCCCTTTGAGCTGGTATATGGGAGGCACCCCTGGGGAATCTTAGACATCACCCGGGAAACCTGGGAGCACCAATCCACCCCATATGCTAGTGTCATAGAGCACAAGACAGGATAGCCACAGTCATGCCCATCGTCAGAGAGCACATGAGACAAGCACAAGAGCACCAGCAGCACACTTATAACCGGTAGGCTACCCTGAGGGAATTTCAACCGGGAGATAAGGTGTTAGTGTTGATCCCCTACTAGCCACATGGAAAGGACCATATGAAGTACTGGAGAGAATAGGAGAAGTTAATTATCGGATCCGACAGCCAGGTCGACGGCCCCAGGAACAGATCTATCACATAAACCTGTTAAAAGCATGGAGAGAGAGAGACACACTAATGGTCACGTACCCAACACACACTCAGGAGACAGCCAAAGTAAATATTTCACCTACTCTGTCCCCAGCACAAGTACAGGAAGTAAAGACCCTGATCCAGAAAAACCGAGTTGTGTTTTCAGAGGACCCCGCCCGAACTGAGGTTACGACTCATGATATCGTTTCCCTACCAGGGAGAAAAGTGAGCATGAGGCCATATCGGGTACCCGAGGCTTGACAGGCCGCGATTAGAGCAGAGACTGAGACGATTTTGACAGCTAGAGTGATCGAAGAGTCACATAGTGAGTGGTCTAGCCCAATTGTAATGGTCTACAAGCCCGATGGGTCTTTGCGGTTCTGTAATGACTTTTGGAACGTAAATGAAATCTATAAGTTTGTTGCCTACCCCATGCCCCGAGTAGACGAACTGGAGAAAATTGGTAAAGCTTGGTACATTACAACCCTGGACCTGACCAAAGGGTACTGGCAAATTCCCCTGACCCCCAGGGCCAAGGAAAAGACAGCCTTTGCAACCCCTGATGGTTTGTTTCAATACACCGTCATGCCATTTGGCTTACACAGGGCCCCATCCACCTTTCAATGGCTAATGGACAAGGTCATAAAACCGCACCAAGGGTACGCCGCATCTTATTTAGATGACCTGGGGATCTACAACCCAGATTGGGAATCCCCCTTACTCCGGGTACAGTCAGTGTTAGACGCACTTAGAAAGGCAGGGCTCACAACGAACCCTGCCAAGTGTTACGTGGGGTTAGAGGAAACAGAGAATCTGGGATACACCGTGGGAAGAAGGTTAATCAAACCCCAACGTAAGAAGGTGGAGGCATTTAGAGAATGGCCGAAACCAGTCAATAAAATGCAGGTTCGAGCCATAGAGAAAGAGACAATATATATTGGCTGGATTTACCGTGTATGAGCTGGACTGTTTTGGCATTTGGACCTTGACCTACCGAGAACCCGATTTGTGTAACGAACCCTGCTATCCTTGACCTTGCCTGCAGCCTGGGTGGATCCGGACGGAGAAACAAACACACAGGTACTCTCCTGTTCGAAATAAATCTCATTTTGGTGTGATTTTGGTGACAGTTTCCCACTTAATTTGTGACAAACGCTCCTAACCTTGAAGAGGTTTGCCACAGTATGTTTCTGTGTCTAGATATTGTATGTTACGTATGTTTCTGTGTCTAGATACTTTATGTTACATATATCTCTGTGTCTAGAGATGGTATGTTTCACATGTCTCTGTGTCTAGATACTGTATGTTACGTATGTCTGTGTGTTTAGATACTGTATGTTACATATGTCTCTGTGTCTAGATACTGTATGTTACGTATGTCTGTGTGTTTAGATACTGTATGTTACATATGTCTCTGTGTCTAGATACTGTATGTTACGTATGTCTGTGTGTTTAGATACTGTATGTTACATATGTCTCTGTGTCTAGATATTGTATGTTACGTATATGTCTGTGTCTGGATACTGTGTTACTGTCACATTCATCATAATGAGTGGACCAAGATGCAGTGTGGTATGTTTCCATCCTTTGATTTAGAAGAGAAACTTAAAGCACAAAAACAATAAAGCGAATAAACGAAATGTGAAGCTACATGCAGTGCAGAAAGCAACTACACACAAACATAGTCAAGATCCCACAAATCACAATGGGGAAATGGCTACCTAAATATGATCCCCAGTCAGAGACAACG
Organism: Oncorhynchus gorbuscha; assembly: GCF_021184085.1. Classification (NCBI taxonomy): domain Eukaryota; kingdom Metazoa; phylum Chordata; class Actinopteri; order Salmoniformes; family Salmonidae; genus Oncorhynchus; species Oncorhynchus gorbuscha. The sequence continues at coordinate 19,544,549 of NC_060189.1, read as the reverse complement.
ATAAACAGCTGTCTCTGATTGGGAACCATACCAGTCCAACATAAATCACTAATCACCTAGATGATCCACCCTAATCACTATCACAGTTACGTATGTCACTGTGTCTAGATATTGTATGTTACGTGTATCTCCATGTCTAGATACTGTATGTTACGTATGTCTCTTTTCTAGATACTGTATGTTACGTGTATCTCCGTGACTAGATACTGTATGTTACGTATGTCTCTGTGTCTACATACTGTGTTACATATGTATCTGTGTCTAGATACTGTATGTTACGTATGTCTCGGTGTCTAGATACTGTATGTTACGTATGTCTGTGTGTTTAGATACTGTATGTTACATATGTCTCTGTGTCTAGATACTGTATGTTACGTATGTCTGTGTGTTTAGATACTGTATGTTACGTATGTCTGTGTGTCTAGATACTGTATGTTACGTATGTCTGTGTGTTTAGATACTGTATGTTACATATGTCTCTGTGTCTAGATATTGTATGTTACGTATATGTCTGTGTCTGGATACTGTGTTACTGTCACATTCATCATAATGAGTGGACCAAGATGCAGTGTGGTATGTTTCCATCCTTTTATTTAGAAGAGAAACTTAAAGCACAAAAACAATAAAGCGAATAAACGAAATGTGAAGCTACATGCAGTGCAGAAAGCAACTACACACAAACATAGTCAAGATCCCACAAATCACAATGGGGAAATGGCTACCTAAATATGATCCCCAGTCAGAGACAACGATAAACAGCTGTCTCTGATTGGGAACCATACCAGTCCAACATAAATCACTAATCACCTAGATGATCCACCCTAATCACTATCACAGTTACGTATGTTACTTTGTCTAGATACTGTATGTTACGTGTATCTCTTTGTCTAGATACTGTATGTGACGTATGTCACTGTGTCTAGATATTGTATGTTACGTGTATCTCCATGTCTAGATACTGTATGTTACGTATGTCTCTTTTCTAGATACTGTATGTTACGTGTATCTCCGTGACTAGATACTGTATGTTACGTATGTCTCTGTGTCTACATACTGTGTTACATATGTATCTGTGTCTAGATACTGTATGTTACGTATGTCTCGGTGTCTACATACTGTCTTACATATGTATCTGTGTCTAGATACTGTATGTTACGTGTATCTCCGTGTCTAGATACTGTATGTTACGTATGTCTCGGTGTCTACATACTGTCTTACATATGTATCTGTGTCTAGATACTGTATGTTACGTATATCTCTGTGTCTACATACTGTCTTACATATGTCTCTGTGTCTAGATACTGTATGTTACGTGTATCTCTGTGTCTACATACTGTGTTACATATGTATCTGTGTCTAGATACTGTATGTTACGTATATCTCTGTGTCTACATACTGTCTTACATATGTCTCTGTGTCTAGATACTGTATGTTACGTGTATCTCCGTGTCTAGATACTGTATGTTACGTATGTCTCGGTGTCTACATACTGTCTTACATATGTATCTGTGTCTAGATACTGTATGTTACGTGTATCTCCGTGTCTAGATACTGTATGTTATGTATGTCTCGGTGTCTACATACTGTCTTACATATGTATCTGTGTCTGCAACATCATATCGTAAAGATAAGGAAAGTGAATCATCTGCTCTTTGAACCACTGACAGTTTCATACGGCTTTGGATGGATGGTTAACTTTCTACTTCTATTGTTTGTGTATTGTTTTCATTGTCTTGTGTTCCTGCATTGTCTCTCCATTAGTGGCAACGCTCAAGCTGGTAGCGGCAGCAGGGCGCTCCAGCGGAACTATACAGTAGGCCGAACGACAGACAGCAAGGTCATTTGATGAGCAGTGAGTGCGTCCAGCCTCGGAGAGCCGTGTGTGTCACTCCCATAGGCCCTGCTCACTCAGACAAATCTGCATCTCACCACTCACGCAGAGCTTTGACCAAGAGGCTGTCTGTCAGTATGGCATGGAGTAAACAAGGGTTAATGTTAGATGAGCCAGAGGGATTGATGTTAAATAACAACCCTGCTACTCAGTGGGGATGGTGGGGACTACCATGACAGAGGCTCGTTTAACTCACACCAGTTTGAGACGTTGTGATGACATGTGGGGCCCTTGCCTGCTAAAGAAACAAGAACACAAAAACAAAAGGGAAAGTCAGTTTCATGAACTTATACTGTATGTTTGACGTGTGTTGTGACAGTCAGTTGGAATTGACACCTGGGTATTGGGGTATGTAATTAGTTTAGGGCGAGACAGGTCTAAGAAAAGAGTGGAAGACAAGGAATTATGAGAGGGTTTTTTTCCATCTCACCATCATTCTATCAAAACACACGGCAGGCCACCGCCATCTCACCCAGATTTCTGCACAGAGAGAAAGGGGAGACAGATGACGTGTTGATGGAGTAGATGTGCTATTGTCAAATGAGGAATGTGTAGAGATATGAACCATGTCTGCCCAGTCAACTCATGTGGTCTTTGTCTTGCAGTTTTGAAGGATGGACATTTTGCTACTCATTACTATCTGGAAATAACAACACAACTCTATTACATTAAAACATTAAAATTATACACATTGTTGATGTTAACTTTGTTATTGCCAGAACCTCTCATAAAAAAGGTTTTTGTTGAAATTTGATTTAATTGGACCATAATAAGAAAATGCTTGCATATGTTTTGAGGAGGGAGGCACTGAACCATTTAATGGAGAAAAATATATATGAAAACTAAATTCATTCCGCTGTAAAATGTTTGTTGAAATTCTACATTTGAAAAATATTACTGCACAGTTAAGTTTAGATAAGGACACATTTTTGGGAGAATACTGACTAATATTGACAACCTGTTCTCTGTTTTATTTAGTTTATAAATGGTGATTAACCATTATGGTTTGGTGAAGGTGCATTTATTCAACCGAAGTGAAAGCAAGGTGAGCAATGTTGAAGTTTTAGCCACAAACAATGTTGAAGTTTTAGCTGAAACCAAATAGCCAGGTAATGGGGAAGGTAACATGACCCGCAAGCAAATATTTGTATTTGAGTGGAGAGATTCCTGAAGTGGGCCTATGCAAACACTGTGTCATTATAAAGAGATCAGGATGAGCAGGGTCATTACAAAGATCAAAGATCAGGATGAGCAAATACAGTGCATTGTGAAAGTATTCAGATCCCTTCAGTTTTCCCACATTTTGTTACGTTACAGCCTTATTTTTCCCCTTCATCAATCTACACACAATACCCCATAATGCAAAAACAGCTTTTAGAATTTTTTTGAAACGTATAAAAATAAACTGAAATATCAAATGTACATAAGTATTCAGACCCTTCACTCAGTACTTTGTTGAAGTGCCTTTGGCAGTGATTACAGCATATAGTCTTCTTGGGTATGACGCTAGAAGCTTGGCACACCTGTATTTGGGGAGTTTCTCCCATTCTTCTCTGTAGATCCTCTCAAGCTCTTTCAGGTTGGATGGGGAGTGTCGCTGCACAGCTATTTTTATGTCTTTCCAGAGATATTCAATCGGGTTCAAGTCTGGGCTCTGGCTGAGCCACTCAAGGACATTCAGAGACTTGTCCCAAAGCCACTCCTGTGTTGTATTGGCTGTGTGCTTAGGGTCGTTGTTCTGTTGGAAGGTGAACCTTCGCCGCGGAGCAGGTTTTCATCAATGATCTCTTTGCTCTGTTCACCTTTGCCTCGATCCTGACAAGTTTCCCAGTCCCTGCCGCTGAAACACCTCGCCACAGTATGATGCTGCCACACCATGCTTCACCATACAGATGGTGCCAGGTTTCCTCCAGACGTGACGCTGGCATTCAGGTCAAAGATTTCAATCTTGGTTTCATCAGACAAAAATATCTTGTTTCTCATGGTCTGAGAGTCTTTAGGTGCCTTTTCGCAAACTCTAAGCGGGCTGTCATGTGCCTTTTACTGAGGAGTGGCTTCTGTCTCACTCTGTCAGAGTGACCATTGGATTCTTGGTCACCTCCCTGACCAAGGCCTTTCTTCCGCGATTGCTCAGTTTGGCCGGGCGGCTAACTCTAGGGAGAGCCATGTTGGTTCCAAATGTCTGCCATTTAAGAACGATGGAGGCCACTGTGTTCTTGGATCTTCAATGCTGCAGAACACTTTTGGTACCCTTCCCCAGATCTGTGCCTTGACACAATTCTGTCTCGGAGCTCTATGGACAATTCCTTCAATCTCATGGCTTGGTTTTTGTTCTGACATACACTGTCAACTGTGGAACCTTATATAAACAGGTTTCCAATCAATTGAATTTTCCATAGGTGGACTCCAATCAAGTTGTAGAAACATTTCAAGGATGATCAATGGAAACAGGATGTACCTGAGCTCAATTTCGAGTCTCATAGCAAAGGGTCTGAATACTTATATAAAATTAGGTATTATTTTTATTTATTTTTCTACATTTGCAAAAAAAATAGAAACCTATTTTTGCTTTGTTATTATAGGGTATTGTGTGTATAGATTGCTGAGGAAATGTTTTTATTTAATCCATTTTAGTAGAAGGCTGTAATGTAAAAAAAAATGAGGAAAAGGTTAAACGGTCTGAATACTCTCTGAAGGCACAGTAATAAATATATATACACACACACACACATTTTTGGGGGAGGATACTTTCAAATCAAATAGCAAAATTATCATTGGTATGACCTTATAATAATTCAATATAGCTTAGTAGAACCCCCTCCCCCGGCTTAGATGGGGCTTAACCAACTCATGTTTAACCCTTGTGTAGTCTTAACATTCTGTATACTCCCCTTGTCCTTAGGGTAAAAAATTAGCCGCCTTAGCTAACAACCTGTCATTCATCACAAACTTTGTGAATATCGAGGTTTTCCCTCTTCACAATGCAAAAAGACATTTAATCAGTGGACACCACTCATTTTTATTACAACATACCTGTCATAACTGTTTTCTTTACTAAAGTAGAGTTTTTTAAATTATTATTGCTAAAGGCACTGCATAGGTGTAAACAATTATTTTTGCAAGAAATAGCACTTGTATAGCCTAAGAAAGTAGCAGAAATGTGCAGAAGGTAGTTCTGAAAGCATTTTATTGAAGGGAAACAATAACATTCTTGAACTTTTTTGGAAAGATAGTGACATATTCCTATATACTGTACAATGAAGAATTCAACTACAAAATACTAGTCTTCTCCCATTTTTGGAATCATTGCCCCACCCACAAGGTGTGTAAACAACAACAATAAATAAGAATAAAATAAGATAATAGATACAAAACAGAAAAGTGAAGAACATACATCAATCAACTCTAATTAGCACATGTAGGACAGTATCCAAGGGTGTGTGCATGGACTTTGCAGATGTATTTCTCACAAACGCAGCACATAGATTTTGTTTTACAGTCCTTCTTTGGGGGTGAGAATTGGCATCTCCTCCTCTTGCATGCCCCATCTGCAGCCTCAGGTGGATCAGGATAAGATTCAGCCCCCTGAACAGCTTTCACAAGCGCTGCAGAGTCTGCTTTGTGGGGGAGGTGCTCCCTTCTTTGAATGTGTGGAGCTGCTCCAGGAACACTCACTTCTTGTTCCGCTTATCAGGCATCCAGGTAGGGTTGATCTTGTTCCATATCATAAAGGCATTGTATGAGGACACATCAATGATGTTATGGAAGATGACCAGGGGTCAGCGGGCAGTCATCCTCCTGCAGCTGTAAGTTCCAATCACCTTGTCCAGGTTGTCCACATCTCCTTTGTTGTGATTGTAGTCCAGGATGATGACTGGCTTCCTGTCCTCACGATCACTGATCTCAGCCGTTTTGTGCAGTGTGCTCAGGTGGACCACATTCTTATTCCTCTTTGGGAGGTAAGAATCTAGAGTGGTGGTGGGGGTGAAGGCAAATGTTGATGAGAAGGCCTCTCTCCCCCTTGTTGCGAGTGGTGCAGGGAGGGCTCAGGCTTGTTCTTTCTAACTGTGCCAACCATGGTGATATTCCTCTTCAGGAGCTGCTAGCTGAGTTCAATCAGTAACACACATAATCTCAATTCCTCAGTGTGTGTGTGTGTGTGTGTGTGTGTGTGTGTGTGTGTGTGTGTGTGTGTGTGTGTGTGTGTGTGTGTGTGTGTGTGTGTGTGTGTGTGTGTGTGTGTGTGTGTGTGTGTGTGTGTGTGTGTGTGTGTGTGTGTGTGTGTGTGTGTGGTGTGTAAATGATTTTATAGCTGCCCAGTCAAAAATGACTGGGACAATCTTTGTACCCTGGTGGGTTACAACTTTCATGGAAATATGAACCAAGGCGATGTTTAACTTTTACTAATGTTGGGGTCACTTTTTAATATAGTGACTTTTATTTTGTTTATCTAGACTTTTTTTGTACAGAAAGTTCATACCATTATCACATATGACCGCCAAGCACTGCTGGACATCAGAACGATAGTTACTAATCTCGATTTCGGCATCAAATATGACTTCAACTCCAACTCAGCTGTTCCACTGTTTCTACTGGACCCTATTTGTTAATTACATGGGCTACCAAAACGCTGCAGGCATACACACAGTAGAAGAGCTGAAATTGAGGTGAAGAGAAAAACGAATGTCACTCCCCTCCGTTCTATTTGCAAATGTCCAGTCACTCGATAATAAGATGGATGAGCTTTGTTTGAGAGTCTCCTATTAGAGAGACTTGAAAAGCTGCAGTATTATGGGCTCTATTTTCAGCTGGCGTTAAGGCAGTGCTAGTGTCAAGTGCACGTTTAGTTTGCAATTTCGTCATGTAAAAACTGGCGCACTGGCATTTTCCAGGCCTAATGCCAGGTTCAGCAATTTACCTGTCTTAAATCAACTTGCTTTCGCTCAGATGGGAGTGGTGGAAATATTTGAGGTGTGTCCTTAAACACATGATTCAAAGTGCTAATTTCAGGCAGCGCTGATAGGGATATTTAAGACCAACCAACTGTGTTGATTAAGGCATGGACCAACACAGCTGGTTATGGCATGGATTTTGACAGCAGAAACGCAGCCTATCCAGCCGTGACACACACTGCGCATGGAACAAGAGTAGCCAAAAGTGCATTTGGTGCCTGTATACTTTGTATTTTTTCCCATTTTGTTTATTTGATTTAAAAAAACAAGCATATCCTCCCCTTCTTTCAATGTCTTTTCTTTGTCTGTCCAAAGTCATTGCAAAGTAGACTGTTGATAAAGGGGTTGGCTCCTGAGACTGCTTGTAAATAAACTTTATTCACCAAAACTTTATTAAAATATCAAGTTTGAGAGGAGTAAAACAGCGAGCTGACATTCCATTTTTATCTACACATTGCAGGCATGCCCACATTATTTTAGCCATGCAGGTCTCATTTTGGATATCTATTTCACCTTTATTTAACCAGGTAGGCCAGTTGAAAACAAGTTCTCATTTACAACTGCGACCTGGCCAAGATAAAGCAAAGCAGTGCGACAAAAACAACAACACAGAGTTACACATGGAGTAAACAAATGTACAGTCAATAACACAATACCAAAATCTGTATACAGTGTGTGCAAATGAAGTAAGGAGGTAAGGCAATACATAGGCCAATAGTGGCAAAATAATTACAATTTAGCAATTTACACTGGAGTGATTTATGTGCAGATGAGGATGTGCAAGAAGAAATACTGGTGTGCAAAAGAGCTGGAAAACAAAGACAAATATGGGGATGTGGTAGGTAGTTGGTTGGATGGGCTATTTACAGATGTGCTGTGTACAGCTGCAGCGATCGGTAAGCTGCTCTGACAGCTGATGCTTGAAGTTAGTGAGGCAGATAGTCTCCAACTTCAGTGATTTTTGCAATTCATTCCAGTCATTGGCAGCAGAGAACTGGAAGGAAAGGCGGCCAAAGGAGGTGTTGGCTTTGGGGATGACCAGTGAAATATACCTGCTGGAGAGCGTGCTATGGGTGGGTGTTGCTATGGTGACCAGTGAACTGAGATAAGATGGAGCTTTACCTAGCAAAGACTTATAGATGATATATAAAACACCCCTCCATGATGTATTCTATGTGTCCATGCCCATCATGAAACGAAAGATGAGAACCTCTGTGAATACCATTGAAGTAGTTATCTGTAACCTGTAAAAATAGTTTGTTTTCTGTTTCTTATGTTATGAAGGATGGTACAACAGCAATGCGTGTCTTTTTATCCTGACGATTTATGATATCATTACATTTACATGTATTTATTGTTGTTTATGTAAAAAAAAATATGGTTTGCTTGGTTTTTCGTCAAATGTTATTTTAACTAAACTTATTAGAATGATCCACCTTCCTAGTTATATGGTGAGAATGTCCGTGTCGCTCTTGCAATGCAACTTCTGGAGATGTGTGAATGCGAACTGATCTGTAAGATGGTTCCGACTATGTTCATAAAACATAGGCCTATTTGGGAGCAGTACAACGGTGAGTGGATATTCTCCCTTTCTATTTATTTTGGATCTTTGTCCAGACACCGTGAAAGTTTGGATGTGCATAAAACCCTCAATTCTGCATTGTTTTAATATTACATGCCCACGGGGAGAAATTATGATGCCTGTAAGTGTGACATAGTTGTTCTTTCGTTTTGTTTAGAATTATTTGTTCTCTTTTTAGACCTTATTAATAATTGACCCGTGTTGTGTTCGGGTCTGTGGGACCCATTTTCAATGTTTACTAAAAGAAAAATTATACAATGAATATTGGCCTTGGATCATTTTCTGTGAAGAACATGTAAAATTACATATTTTCATTGAGTGCACACTGCACCCCCCTACACACTTATATTACATACGTGGTGTTCTGGGGTAATAAAAGTGTGGAAAAGTGTGTGTGTGTGTGTGTGTAGGTGAAAACAAGTAAAAATGAAACAAACAAAAAAGGATTGCTGTGTGCTTTCACTCTGTCTTACTCCTCCCTGGGCCTGCTGTTTCAACATTGCTCCAATAACCTGTCTGTCTCCCTGCCTGTCTGCCTGTCTCCTGCTTTTCTCACACTCTTTTCCCTTTGTAGTGTGTGAAACTACACAATGTCTTGCGGGAACCTGCACAATGTTAATACAATACTTTATTTTGATACTGCCTTTTTTTACATTGTATCAAAATGCAGTATTTCCCCACACTCTACCCCAGCCAGGTGCAAATTGGGGGAGGAACACAACAAATAAATAGCTTTGCATGTGTGGCTCCTTAACACAATCAATGTCACGTATACTCCCTCTCCCGCCTCCAGGTCATCAAACTACTGATTATCCCGCACACCTGTCACCATCGTCTCGCGCACCTGTGTCTCATGACACTCACCTGGACTCCATCACCTCCTTGATTATCTTCCCTATATCTGTCACTCACCTGGACTCCATCACCTCCTTGATTATCTTCCCTATATCTGTCACTCACCTGGACTCCATCACCTCCTTGATTATCTTCCCTATATCTGTCACTCACCTGGACTCCATCACCTCCTTGATTATCTTCCCTATATCTGTCACTCACCTGGACTCCATCACCTCCTTGATTATCTTCCCTATATCTGTCCCTCACCTGGACTCCATCACCTCCTTGATTATCTTCCCTATATCTGTCACTCACCTGGACTCCATCACCTCCTTGATTATCTTCCCTATATCTGTCACTCACCTGGACTCCATCACCTCCTTGATTATCTTCCCTATATCTGTCACTCACCTGAACTCCATCACCTCCTTGATTATCTTCCCTATATCTGTCACTCACCTGGACTCCATCACCTCCTTGATTATCTTCCCTATATCTGTCCCTCACCTGGACTCCATCACCTCCTTGATTATCTTCCCTATATCTGTCACTCACCTGGACTCCATCACCTCCTTGATTATCTTCCCTATATCTGTCACTCACCTGGACTCCATCACCTCCTTGATTATCTTCCCTATATCTGTCCCTCACCTGGACTCCATCACCTCCTTGATTATCTTCCCTATATCTGTCACTCACCTGGACTCCATCACCTCCTTGATTATCTTCCCTATATCTGTCACTCACCTGGACTCCATCACCTCCTTGATTATCTTCCCTATATCTGTCACTCACCTGAACTCCATCACCTCCTTGATTATCTTCCCTATATCTGTCACTCTTGGTTTTTCCTCAGGTGTTATTGACTCTGTTTTCCTGTCGGTGCGTTGTTTGGGTGTCATGAATATTGTTTATTTGATTTATTAAAGCACTCACTCCTTGAACTTGCTTCCCGACTCTCAGCGCACTCGTTACAGAATATCACCTCACCTAACGAAAGCATCAGAGAGCGTTTTTGTTGTTGTGTGTGTGTCAAAGTAATGACGTCCGGGAACTGCTACAGGCTCTCATGCCTCAGCCGGATCGCCAGGCTCCCCTGCCTCAGCCGACTCGTCGGGCTTTCATGCCTCCGCCGGATCGCCAGGCTCCCCTGCTTCCACCGGCTTGTCAGGTTCCCCTGACTCAACCGATCTGTCAGGTTCCAGTGCCCCAGCTGACTCGACAGGTTCCCGTGCCTCAGCTGGCATGACAGGTTCTCGTGCCTCAGCTGGCATGACAGGTTCTCGCGCATCAGCAGGGTTGACCGGTCTGGTCCTGATCCCCGGGTTCGTCCCCTTTGACGGCGTCCTGCGACTGGAGCCGTGCATTCGGGAGGGGGTACTGTCATGTATGCTCCCTCTCCGGCCTCTAGGTCATCAGGATGCTGATTATCCCGCACACCTGTCACCATCGTCTCACACACCTGCGCCTCATGACACTCACCTGGACTTAATAACCTCCTTGATTATCTTCCCTATATCTGTCACTCCCCTTGGTTCTTTCCTCAGGTGTTAATGACTCTGTTTTCATTTTGGTGCATTGTGTGTGTTTTGTGTTCAATGTTCATTTTATTTATTAAAACACTCACTCCTTGAGCTTTCTTCCCGACTCTCAGCGCACACATTACAATCAATCAGTATTGCAAAAATAATTTCTGCTCAGAGGGCCTTAGAATTAATTTTTTGCAAAGAGAGATGCTAGTGTGGAAGGAGCGTCTTCCACTTTGGAAAATAGAGAATTTTTCCAAATACAAGGATCATGTCTCTGTCAATTCGGAGACTGACAGTGAGTTGGAAGAAGAGAATGAGATTAACCCTCAGCCAGCACCAGGACCAGCCCATCAGCAGCCAGCCCATCAGCAACTAGCTCATCAGCAGCCTGCAGGAGGAGAAATATTATGAAAAAATAAAATATGAAATTGAATGGTCTTCATGTCCAAGGAATGAGCCACCCCGCGTGGCTGCCAATGTGATAAGGATGCATCCATTTACATTTACATTTACATTTAAGTCATTTAGCAGACGCTCTTATCCAGAGCGACTTACAAATTGGTGCATTCACCTTATGACATCCAGTGGAACAGTCACTTTACAATAGTGCATCTAAAACTTAAGGGGGGGGTGAGAGGGATTACTTATCCTATCCTAGGTATTCCTTAAAGAGGTGGGGTTTCAGGTGTCTCCGGAAGGTGGTGATTGACTCCGCTGTCCTGGCGTCGTGAGGGAGTTTGTTCCACCATTGGGGGGCCAGGGCAGCGAACAGTTTTGACTGGGCTGAGCGGGCTGAGCGGGAGCTGTACTTCCTCAGTGGTAGGGAGGCGAGCAGGCCAGGGCAGATCCGGGTGGCGGTTATCTTTTGAACTGTTCAAATCATTCTGACTGCACAAATTTGGAGGGAAGGTGTGTTTTTGTAGAGAGATGGAAGGAGACGGACCAAACTAATTTACATGCATACTTTAGGGTGCTTATCTTTACTCTTGTGTTCAGATCCAATGGGGAGTCCACAGAATCCCTGTGGGATGCAGAAACTGGCAGATAACTTTTCTGTGCAACAATGTCTCTGGAAAACTTCCACATTATTTCCAGGATTATGTGCTTTGATAACCGAGACAACAGACCAGCTCGACGGCAGAGAGACAAGCTAGCTGCAATCAGGTCAGTGTGGGACAAGTGGGTGGACCGCCTTCCCCTGTTTTACAACCCTGGGCCCAATGTTACTGTTGATGAGCAGCTTAAGACAGTTAGGGGCCACGGCCCCTTCAGGCAATACATATCGTCTAAATATTATAATATTTATATATATTATAATATTGAATCAAGATCTGGTCTGCCTGTGATGCTGCTTTATCATATGTGTGGAACTTGCAAGTGTATATGGGGAAGCCAGATGGATGAGCCCCTGAGATTAACCAAGGGATGCGAGTTGTCCTGGATGTGAAACAGGGACCAGATGGCCACAACATCACATGCAATAACATTTTTACTTCGCACACATGCTGGACCCGGAGCTCCTCGAGAGGAAGCTGATGATGATAGGAACGGTACAAAAAAAACAAGCCAGAGCTCCCACCACAGCTGTTGAATACACTGTACAGGCTTATCAATTCCTCTAAGTTTGTGTTCACGGCCGACACGTCCCCAGTGTCCCCGTGCCAAAAAAGGCAAAAATATGGTACTCATGAGTACGCTGCATAGGGATTGGAGAATCTGTGGCCAGGAACATCAGAAATCATAATGGATTACAATGCCACAAAAGGAGGAGTGGACAAGTTAGACAAACTGGTGACTGGCTACAGCTGCAAAAGAAGAACCCTATGCTGGCCACTTGTGATATTCTTCCACATCTTGGGCATCTCGGCGTACAATGCATTTGTCATCGGGATGGCGTTGAACCCAGATTGGAACAGAGGGAAGCTCTAGAGGAGACGGCTCTTTCTCGATGAGCTGGGCAAGGCACTGGTAAGACCTCAATTCCAGAGGAGTCAGCATATCCCAAAGACCCCAGCTTCTGCAGCCATTGTGAGGAGGATTCAGAAGGAGCATGCTGGTGCCCCATCCTGGTGCCCCATCCGCCCGACCCACAGAACCAATAACTGGAACTTTCTCTCCCGTTTTCTTAGATTGAATTCCATATACAACCTTCTGTATTTGTCATAGAACGATGCTGGGACTAGTTTATGTGGATGCCGATAGATTTCTAGCGTTGTGCTTGACAAGAAGTGAAAAAGTGAAGGGCCATTCAGCGAATGAAATAGGTGGGACTTTCCAGTCTCCAGTGGTGGTGGCTATGTAATGTAATCCAACACCAGAGGCACTCGTTACTACAGCTCATAAACCCACTCGCTGGGCTGAAGAGACAGATTCAGAAGCAAATAAACATTCATAAAACAAATCAATTACACAGACAGTCCCCAAATGGACCTTTATTGTAATACATGATGACTTGTGTTAATACAAAGCACTGTATAAATGTCTAGAAGGCCTAGTTGGCTATGACCTTACCTATGTGTTATAAAAGCCAATCAAACTACTTGTTAGACTATATTGCAAGTAGCCTAGCGTCTAATTGTTCCCCCGAATCCCCCTTCCCTAATTAGCCTACTATAGTAGGTATTTCATACAATATACAGCCAAAATATTAGGCCTTAGGGCCGAGCACAGCCCTTTCAGGGGGCAGGTGCTCAAAATGGACTAAGCTCCCAACTTGAGAAATAATTATGTATACTTTCATAATTCATATCTTGAAATTCACAACATACCAAATGCCTCTGTAGCAAAAATTCTAGCATAGTACTATTTATTTCTGCAACAACACACTCATCATCGCAAGTTGTAAGCAAGCTAGTTACAGTGCCTCCTAAAAACATGAGCCCTATCTGTGCACGTGCCTGTTAGGCCTAACTGGCAGGAGTAGGCTACACAATCTATGTCAATGTGTGTGAATGTGTCTTTCTCTGTTTTCTTCCTACCTCAACTGCACCATAGCAGCTGATCTGTCATTTCTCACAGACACAGCACTTGGACTAGCAGAACCAGAACCGCGCGTTCAGCACCGTCTGCCTCCAGCCATTTTTTGGTCTCTCTTTTTTTTCCGGCACCACCTTTCCTTTTTTTCTGATCTGACTGAGTGACTGACAGAGAGTCAGAGTGGGTCTCACTCTATTTGATGATGGATGCTTGACTTTGAATGTGAATTTGCGTCACCTCAGCTCAGCCAATAAGAAAACCGTGCCGGCACATCTTGGTAGGGGGGCTGGCCATTGCCCACTGGTCAGCCAAATGCTCAATATAGATTATAGTGACGACAGCGAAATTGAGCAAAAATCATTTAAAAAACAGGCCCATGGGCCGCCGGCCATGTAATGTGTTTTATTTATAACATCTACTTTTTGGTCCATTTCAACCAGCTCACCCCAAAACAAGAAGTCCCAGGCTTTCTGGCATTTCCCAAAATTGCCAGATGGCCAATCTGCCCCCGGGTGTGTCTCTCAATGGGGAGGTCTATTGATGAAAACGTGGTCTATTTGGTGAAAATGTCTGTCATTATACCCTCACACAAGAAGAAACAATTTTTAAAAATGCCATGGGAGGAATCTGTTTATGTTAGTATATTGATAGCAGTTCAGGTTCTTCATTTTCCCCAAAAAATACATTTTCCCCAAAAAATACATTTTCCCCAGTAAAAGAAACATGATGCAGTATGAATTTAGCAGTCTGCTATTTGGCTTCCACCTGGCACCTGCAAAACAAAAACAGATAAATGATTGTATGCAGGTGAAAGTTTCTCCCTACAGAATTTGCCCTAGTATGCCCCTGCTAGAGGAACTAGCTGGCCCATTGAAAACACAATCTTCTCTACAGTATGTTATAACCATTTGAACTCTAAGAGGCTTGAAAGTCAGTGGCCGTACTATGAACGGACCACACCAATCCTGCCATCAGCAAAGTCAATTGTACAAAAGGGATTTGTTATTTTCTATTTATTGGCAGTCTTCCTCTCATCCGTATTGGCAGTCTTCTTCTAATCTTTATTGTCAGTCTTCTTCTAATCCTTATTGGCAGTCTTCTTCTAATCCTTATTGGCAGTCTTCTTCTAATCTTTATTGGCAGTCTTCTTCTAATCTTTATTGGCAGTCTTCTTCTAATCTTTATTGACAGTCTTCTTCTAATCTTTATTGACAGTCTTCTTCTAATCTTTATTGGCAGTCTTCTTCTAATCCTTATTGGCAGTCTTCTTCTAATCTTTATTGACAGTCTTCTTCTAATCTTTATTGGCAGTCTTCTTCTAATCCTTATTGGCAGTCTTCTTCTAATCTTTATTGGCAGTCTTCTTCTAATCTTTATTGACAGTCTTCTTCTAATCTTTATTGGCAGTCTTCTTCTAATCCTTATTGGCAGTCTTCTTCTAATCTTTATTGTCAGTCTTCTTCTAATCCTTATTGGCAGTCTTCTTCTAATCCTCATTGCCAGTCTTCTTCTACTCTTTATTGTCAGTCTTCTTCTAATCTTTATTGGCAGTCTTCTTCTAATCTTTATTGGCAGTCTTCTTCTAATCTTTATTGGCAGTCTTCTTCTAATCTTTATTGGCAGTCTTCTTCTAATCCTCATTGGCAGTCTTCTTCTAATCTTTATTGGCAGTCTTCTTCTAATCTTTATTGGCAGTCTTCTTCTAATCTTTATTGGCAGTCTTCTTCTAATCTTTATTGGCAGTCTTCTTCTAATCTTTATTGGCAGTCTTCTTCTAATCTTTATTGGCAGTCTTCTTCTAATCCTTATTGGCAGTCTTCTTCTAATCTTTATTGGCAGTCTTCTTCTAATCTTTATTGGCAGTCTTCTTCTAATCTTTATTGGCAGTCTTCTTCTAATCTTTATTGGCTGTCTTCTCCTAATCCTTATTGGCAGTCTTCTTCCAATCTTTATTGGCAGTCTTCTTCTAATCCTTATTGGCAGTCTTCTTCTAATCCTTATTGGCAGTCTTCTTCTAATCCTTATTGGCAGTTTTCCTCTCATCCTTAGTGGCAGTCTTCTTCTAGTCCTTAGTGACAGTCTTCCTCTCATCCTTAGTGGCAGTCTTCTTCTAGTCCTTAGTGACAGTCTTCCTCTCATCCTTAGTGGCAGTCTTCTTCTAGTCCTTAGTGACAGTCTTCCTCTCATCCTTAGTGGCAGTCTTCTTCTAGTCCTTAGTGACAGTCTTCCTCTCATCCTTAGTGGCAGTCTTCTTCTAGTCCTTAGTGACAGTCTTCCTCTCATCCTTAGTGGCAGTCTTCTTCTAGTCCTTAGTGACAGTCTTCCTCTCATCCTTAGTGGCAGTCTTCTTCTAGTCCTTAGTGACAGTCTTCCTCTCATCCTTAGTGGCAGTCTTCTTCTAATCTTTAGTGGAAGTCTTCTTCTAATCCTTATTGGCAGGTTTCCTCTAAGACATCAGAGGTCAATTTGTGTTGGTTTCAGTTGCAGTTTTTCTCTGTCTTCATCTCAACCTCCTCAAGTGGTCTGCCTACTTTCATCGCATGTGAATAATAGAGAGGTCAGGAGAATGCTCTCTCTAGTTGGTGTTGATGGTGGGGATAAAGGAAGATTGATGCCCCTGTTCTCATCATCACAGGTGTTTGCTTTTATGAGCAGTGTCTTCCACAAGCAGTTTCTCATTACACTGGGCTGTGCAGGAGGGCCTGCATTCCTACAATGCTCTGAGGAGTGTGTAATTTAGGAGACTAAATTTAGGGGGAGGCAAATCAGTTTTTATTAGAAGCAGACTTAAACAGAGATTCACCATACTGTGGTCGGATTTGAAACCAGCTCGTTACTTGCTCCTTTTCATGTTCAGAATGCTGCAAACCTCTCCTTCCTGCTGAACTCAGTGAAAAACAGTCATTTGACTTTTCTTTAATTTGTTTCATCATGGCTGGAGACAGTCTCTCTTAACCATTTGCACATTGATGATATAGCAGCAGCTGATAGACAATTTGTCAACAAAATTCTTGGCAATGCAAATCGATTTATATGCTCTCATTTTAGGAGACACTCAAAGATGTCTTGTGGCAACAGTTTGCAAACAAATGCAATTATGTGTTTCAGAATACACCTAAACAAACTCATTTATACAGACTCAAGTGAAATAAAATTAGAAATGCTGCTCTGCCGTAGCAGTGATCTGAAGACTTAAGATCAAACTGCATTGCAGAAGGGTTGGATTCCACTGTGAGTGCTAATCAATCAGCATTGGCATACTAGAATAAAGGTCAGGTAAATGAGGCTGCTTGGCGTTCCTCCAAGCAAATATTGGTTTGTCCAGAATGATAATGCTGTGAGTCGCTTAGGATGTCCCACAAAGCTAAAGGTACACGAATGTCTGGCCTTTTTAATGGAGGAATTGTTTCCGACTCTTTCTTCTTCTTTCAAGCCAAACATCAGTAGCAGGCTCAAGTTCCCATTGAGGATCCAGTCTGACACTGAGGTCTGCTGGGAGATTAATGAGGAGGGAGTTCTGTCTCCCTGTCAGACACACAGGTCATTGTTCAATCAAAACAGGTTACTGTGTTTCCAGAATAAGTCAAACACATTCAGTTGCTCTATTATTGTTTACTGATAAATGTAGAACTCCATATCACTACATATTTATTACATATTAATAACATAAGTAATTCTCTTACATTTAAATTCAAATTAATATGGCATAAGTATTAAGCAGATGTTCTACTGTAATTCTAAAGGCACATACATCAGGTGGTCAGGTCAGCTGGTCAAAAAGCCATCCCTGTCTCCTCCACTTTATAGTGCATTATCACCTAATTGGAGGCAGTCAGCTGTTTAACAAGGAGCCACAACTCAGTGCTGAGCTCTACCACCAGACACTGATAACATGGTTCTCTGTCTCTGTCTCTCTCTCTCTCCCCCCTCTCTCTCTCTCCCTCTATCTGTCTCCAACATCAGCTTCTGTTCCCTGCAGTGACTGTCTCTGTCTCTCTCTCCCCCCCCACTCTCTCTCCCTCTATCTGTCTCCAACATCAGCTTCTGTTCCCTGCAGTGACTGTCTCTGTCTCTCCCCCCCCTCTCTCTCCCTCTATCTGTCTCCAACATCAGCTTCTGTTCCCTGCAGTGACTGTCTCTGTCTCCCCCCTCTCTCTCTCCCTCTATCTGTCTCCAACATCAGCTTCTGTTCCCTGCAGTGACTCTCTCTCTCCCCCTCTATCTGTCTCCAACGTCAGCTTCTGTTCCCTGCAGTGACTGTCTCTCTCTCTCTCTCCCCCCTCTCTCTCTCTCCCTCTATCTGTCTCCAACGTCAGCTTCTGTTCCCTGCAGTGACTGTCTCTCTCTCTCCCTCTATCTGTCTCCAAAGTCAGCTTCTGTTCCCTGCAGTGACTGTCTCTGTCTCTCTCTCTCTCCCCCTCTCTCTCTCTCCCTCTATCTGTCTCCAACACCAGCTTCTGTTCCCTGCAGTGACTGTCTCTGTCTCTCCCCCTCTCTCTCTCCCTCTATCTGTCTCCAACGTCAGCTTCTGTTCCCTTCAGTGACTGTCTCTCTCTCCCCCCACTCTCTCTCTCCCTCTATCTGTCTCCAATGTCAGCTTCTGTTCCCTGCAGTGACTGTCTCTGTCTCTCCCCCTCTCTCTCCCTCTATCTGTCTCCAACGTCAGCTTCTGTTCCCTTCAGTGACTGTCTCTCTCTCCCCCTCTCTCTCTCCCTCTATCTGTCTCCAATGTCAGCTTCTGTTCCCTGCAGTGACTGTCTCTGTCTCTCCCCCTCTCTCTCTCCCTCTATCTGTCTCCAATGTCAGCTTCTGTTCCCTGCAGTGACTGTCTCTGTCTCCCCCCCTCTCTCTCTCCCTCTATCTGTCTCCAACGTCAGCTTCTGTTCCCTTCAGTGACTGTCTCTCTCCCCCCCTCTCTCTCCCTCTATCTGTCTCCAATGTCAGCTTCTGTTCCCTGCAGTGACTGTCTCTCTCCCCCCTCTCTCTCTCCCTCTATCTGTCTCCAAAGTCAGCTTCTGTTCCCTGCAGTGACTGTCTCTGTCTCTCTCTCTCTCTCTCCTCTCTCTCTCTCCCTCTATCTGTCTCCAACATCAGCTTCTGTTCCCTGCAGTTACTGTCTCTGTCTCTCCCCCTCTCTCTCTCTCCCTCTATCTGTCTCCAATGTCAGCTTCTGTTCCCTGCAGTGACTGTCTCTGTCCCCCCCTCTCTCCCTCTATCTGTCTCCAACATCAGCTTCTGTTCCCTGCAGTGACTGTCTCTGCCCCCCCCTCTCTCCCTCTATCTGTCTCCAACGTCAGCTTCTGTTCCCTGCAGTGACTCTCTCCCCCCTCTCTCTCCCTCTATCTGTCTCCAATGTCAGCTTCTGTTCCCTGCAGTTACTGTCTCTGTCTCTCCCCCCTCTCTCTCTCTCCCTCTATCTGTCTCCAACATCAGCTTCTATTCCCTGCAGTGACTGTCTCTCCCCCCCTCTCACTCTCCCTCTATCTGTCTCCAATGTCAGCTTCTGTTCCCTGCAGTTACTGTCTCTGTCTCTCCCCCTCTCTCTCTCTCCCTCTATCTGTCTCCAACGTCAGCTTCTGTTCCCTGCAGTGACTGTCTCTCTCTCCCCCCTCTCTCTCTCTCCCTCTATCTGTCTCCAAAGTCAGCTTCTGTTCCCTGCAGTGACTGTCTCTGTCTCTCTCTCTTTCCCCTCTCTCTCTCTCCCTCTATCTGTCTCCAACATCAGCTTCTGTTCCCTGCAGTTACCGTCTCTGTCTCTCCCCCTCTCTCTCTCTCCCTCTATCTGTCTCCAATGTCAGCTTCTGTTCCCTGCAGTGACTGTCTCTGTCCCCCCCCCCTCTCTCCCTCTATCTGTCTCCAACGTCAGCTTCTGTTCCCTGCAGTGACTGTCTCTGTCTCCCCCCTCTCTCCCTCTATCTGTCTCCAACGTCAGCTTCTGTTCCCTGCAGTGACTGTCTCTGTCCCCCCCTCTCTCCCTCTATCTGTCTCCAACGTCAGCTTCTGTTCCCTGCAGTGACTGTCTCTGTCTCCCCCCTCTCTCCCTCTATCTGTCTCCAACGTCAGCTTCTGTTCCCTGCAGTGACTCTCCCCCCCTCTCTCTCCCTCTATCTGTCTCCAATGTCAGCTTCTGTTCCCTGCAGTTACTGTCTCTGTCTCTCCCCCTCTCTCTCTCTCCCTCTATCTGTCTCCAACATCAGCTTCTGTTCCCTGCAGTGACTGTCTCTCTCCCCCCTCTCTCTCTCCCTCTATCTGTCTCCAATGTCAGCTTCTGTTCCCTGCAGATACTGTCTCTGTCTCTCCCCCTCTCTCTCTCTCCCTCTATCTGTCTCCAACGTCAGCTTCTGTTCCCTGCAGTGACTGTCTCTCCCCCCTCTCTCTCTCCCTCTATCTGTCTCCAACGTCAGCTTCTGTTCCCTGCAGTGACTGTCTCTCTCTCTCCCCCTCTCCCTCTCTCCCTCTATCTGTCTCCAACGTCAGCTTCTGTTCCCTGCAGTGACTGTCTCTCTCTCTCCTCCCCTCTCTCTCTCCTTCTATCTGTCTCCAACGTCAGCTTCTGTTCCCTGCAGTGACTGTCTCTCTCTCTCTCCCCCTGTCTCTCTCTCCCTCTATCTGTCTCCAACGTCAGCTTCTGTTCCCTGCAGTGACTGTCTCTCTCTCTCCCCCTCTCCCTCTCTCCCTCTATCTGTCTCCAACGTCAGCTTCTGTTCCCTGCAGTGACTGTCTCTCTCTCTCCCCCTCTCTCTCTCCCTCTATCTGTCTCCAACGTCAGCTTCTGTTCCCTGCAGTGACTGTCTCTCTC
This sequence comes from Oncorhynchus gorbuscha, assembly GCF_021184085.1. Classification (NCBI taxonomy): domain Eukaryota; kingdom Metazoa; phylum Chordata; class Actinopteri; order Salmoniformes; family Salmonidae; genus Oncorhynchus; species Oncorhynchus gorbuscha. The sequence continues at coordinate 19,523,983 of NC_060189.1, read as the reverse complement.
TCTCCCCCCTCTCTCTCTCCCTCTATCTGTCTCCAACGTCAGCTTCTGTTCCCTGCAGTGACTGTCTCTCTCTCTCCCCCCTCCCTCTCCCTCTATCTCTCTCTCTCTCTCTCCCTCTATCTGTCTCCAACGTCAGCTTCTGTTCCCTGCAGTGACTGTCTCTCTCTCTCCCCCTCTCTCTCTCCCTCTATCTGTCTCCAACATCAGCTTCTGTTCCCTGCAGTGACTGTCTCTCTCTCTCCCCCTCTCTCTCTCCCTCTATCTGTCTCCAACGTCAGCTTCTGTTCCCTGCAGTGACTGTCTCTCTCTCTCCCCCTCTCCCTCTCTCCCTCTATCTGTCTCCAACGTCAGCTTCTGTTCCCTGCAGTGACTGTCTCTCCCCCCTCTCTCTCTCCCTCTATCTGTCTCCAACGTCAGCTTCTGTTCCCTGCAGTGACTGTCTCTCTCTCTCTCCCCCCTCTCTCTCTCCCTCTATCTGTCTCCAACGTCAGCTTCTGTTCCCTGCAGTGACTGTCTCTCTCTCTCTCCTCCCCCTCTCTATCTGTCTCCAACGTCAGCTTCTGTTCCCTGCAGTGACTGTCTCTCTCTCTCCCCCTCTCCCTCTCTCCCTCTATCTGTCTCCAACGTCAGCTTCTGTTCCCTGCAGTGACTGTCTCTCCCCCCTCTCTCTCTCCCTCTATCTGTCTCCAACGTCAGCTTCTGTTCCCTGCAGTGACTGTCTCTCTCTCTCTCCTCCCCTCTCTCTCTCCCTCTATCTGTCTCCAACGTCAGCTTCTGTTCCCTGCAGTGACTGTCTCTCTCTCTCTCCTCCCCCTCTCTCTCTCCCTCTATCTGTCTCCAACGTCAGCTTCTGTTCCCTGCAGTGACTGTCTCTCTCTCTCCCCCTCTCTCTCTCCCTCTATCTGTCTCCAACATCAGCTTCTGTTCCCTGCAGTGACTGTCTCTCTCTCTCCCCCCTCTCTCTCCCTCTATCTGTCTCCAACGTCAGCTTCTGTTCCCTGCAGTGACTGTCTCTCTCTCTCCCCCTCTCCCTCTCTCCCTCTATCTGTCTCCAACGTCAGCTTCTGTTCCCTGCAGTGACTGTCTCTCCCCCCTCTCTCTCTCCCTCTATCTGTCTCCAACGTCAGCTTCTGTTCCCTGCAGTGACTGTCTCTCTCTCTCTCCTCCCCTCTCTCTCTCCCTCTATCTGTCTCCAACGTCAGCTTCTGTTCCCTGCAGTGACTGTCTCTCTCTCTCTCCTCCCCCTCTCTCTCTCCCTCTATCTGTCTCCAACGTCAGCTTCTGTTCCCTGCAGTGACTGTCTCTCTCTCTCCCCCTCTCCCTCTCTCCCTCTATCTGTCTCCAACGTCAGCTTCTGTTCCCTGCAGTGACTGTCTCTCTCTCTCCCCCTCTCCCTCTCTCCCTCTATCTGTCTCCAACGTCAGCTTCTGTTCCCTGCAGTGACTGTCTCTCTCTCTCCCCCTCTCCCTCTCTCCCTCTATCTGTCTCCAACGTCAGCTTCTGTTCCCTGCAGTGACTGTCTCTCCCCCTCTCTCTCTCCCTCTATCTGTCTCCAACGTCAGCTTCTGTTCCCTGCAGTGACTGTCTCTCTCTCTCTCCCCCCTCTCTCTCTCCCTCTATCTGTCTCCAACGTCAGCTTCTGTTCCCTGCAGTGACTGTCTCTCTCTCTCCTCCCCTCTCTCTCTCCCTCTATCTGTCTCCAACGTCAGCTTCTGTTCCCTGCAGTGACTGTCTCTCTCTCTCCCCCCTCTCTCTCTCCCTCTATCTGTCTCCAACGTCAGCTTCTGTTCCCTGCAGTGACTGTCTCTCTCTCTCTCCTCCCCCTCTCTCTCTCCCTCTATCTGTCTCCAACGTCAGCTTCTGTTCCCTGCAGTGACTGTGAGCCGAGAGTTTCCTGTCGCTCCACATAGATAACCCAGAACATTACATCAGTCAGAATTAAATAAAGCCAATGGGCCAAGATGAAAAAGATAAGAAATGTTCAGAAGAAACTTTTTAATTCATTTGAATTGCATTGTGACAGAGAAATGAACTGGGAACTAAACATGGAATTGTATGACTGTGGACAAAGACCAAACAAAAAACAAAAAAAGACCTGAGCCACATTGACAAATAAACTGTTGTTATATGAACATATCTTGCAGATTTCCAGATGTAAGATAGGCAGACTACTCAGTAATGGAAAATAACTTGTGTAGATATGACATTCACATAGATAATAGCAGCTTTCCGCTAGACTGGCTCCAAAGTGAGTTGAGCACATCTAATTCCTTGCAGCTCTGCCTTTGATCTTGTCTTACATCTGTGAGGTATTCTGTGTTTTAGGCGAGTTTGTGTCCCTGTGTGTACGCCTTAATTAATTGCAGCCTCACAGTCCTTTGCTTCTCTCGCTTGCGATGACATCACAGGAGCCAACATGGTGTCTCCCAGACTGGCGTGGATGTTTGAAGTTCCACTTATAGTGAAGAAACCATATAGAGAGGAAGGCGAAGGGCAGAGCCGGTCCTAGAAGCTGCCCATTGATCTCGCCTTGCAGGCTGGCCTTGAAAACCTTCTCTCGCCTTTAGTCTCGCCGATAATCATCTTTCATGAATAGTTGTGTGCCACAGGAGTGCTGACTGATAGTGATCGTGTCAAGGAGTGCAGGGCTCAGGTCTCAAATCAATCAGGGAATTCCATCTTAACCATCTGGATGTCTTCCATAATGCCACACACTCTGTGATTGCTCTTGTAATGGACCTACACTGAAAAAGAACTTGGCACCATGTAAGCATTCTTGCCCAAGTTCAACTCAAACCTCCCGAATCCTCCCTCCATCCCTCCCTCCCTCCCCACCTCTACACCTCTTACAGTGGTTATGAACGCTAACTGTTGTGCTGTTTTAGCAGCTCTTTGTTGCTGTGTTCTGATTTCAGGTTGAGATAAGCTCTGTGCGAGCGATTGCCTTTTAAAATTCGGGATTGCGAGGATGGCGACTCCTGGCACAAGCAAAGCTCCCTCTGAGCGCGTCTGAAAGGCCCAAATTGAGCCATTTCCCCGATCTCCAGGGAGAACCTTATCACCTGTTGGGGCCAGAGACTGTATATAATTTACAAAATACTATGCTGGGACTAAATTAAGTTTAATAGCTGTGGAGGCCTATTTAAGGATTCTACATGTTGTGCTTTTCCGATAAACCGGTATCAGGAACGTTTGACTGTTTAAAAATAAACTGTGTTGCTCATGGGCTATCAATCAGACAGTGGCAGCTGCCTTATTCTGCTGATTTTTGTGGGCTGGCAATGTCATGTCAAAGTGATTTTACATGCCTTCTTCACTTCCCTGGAGCAGTTGAGCACTGTAATTACTCAAGTCTCACTCTGACAGGCTCCCATCTCTTTGATTTATGTTGCTGTATTATCGTGTCTGGTAGCACCTTAGGCTTAGCCTGCAAATTTCTTTGTCACAATTGGTGTAGAAGATTGAGATAAATTGCAGTTAGAACATGAACACACCTCCGTTATGATTGTAATCACGGTCATTGTTGTTACTACAGTGATCAGTCGTTTCAGGAGATTACAGGCAGTTCCCATTTGAATAAACAAAACGGTTAACAATTCCTATCAATTGCCCTCACTTCAATTTGAATTGCTGAAATATTTTTAATAAGAATTAAAATAAAAATGTAGTCTTACAATTAACAAATAGTGAATGTCTAAAAAATAAAAATAATAATATGACATCTCAAATAAGGATTAAGCCCAACTTCTGCTTCCTCTTATTTCCACTCTGACCTCTGTTAATTGGTGATCAGTATAGAATTTCTTAACCAGGTGTATAAGAATCCTTCCTATCTCAGTGAAGGTGAGATAAAGCGGAAGAGCAGACGCCTCTGAGGGAGCAGTTTTACCTGGTAACAGGCACTTACCTGCCCAAAGTAGCCTGGGCATAGCGATATCCCACTCCATCCTGCTGCCTGCCCCATAACAAAGTCCTAGGCAGCAGAGAAATAGCTCTGATCTGATCATCAGACTGACTCGCTCTAATTGTCCTGAGTTCAACAGAGGTGCTACACCGAGAACCCCAGATCATACTAACTATCAGAAAATCATTGAATGGCAAATCAGTTTATTGTAAATTACTATGAAACAACCTGTTAATACATGCCAATGCCTGTTGTTACTTGAGAAATTGCAGAATTACTGCAGGTATAAGATCAAAGTATTGTAAAGTGTTACTTCTAATTCCAGTATATTCTTATTCACGTGAGGAGGTAACAATCATAGTAGATGTAATCACATGAATTGTGACAGGGTCAGAGATAGCCCTATGTAAACCCTGCAGATGCTATCTCATCCTCTAGTGAAAAGTGATACTCTGACCCATCTAGCAGCACAAAGACAGCCACCATCCTCAGGTAGATATCTCTAAAAGCTTCCCTCCGGAATCCCTTAACTAAATATTGTGTGTCCCTCTTGATATTCTAGAGCCTGCTTATTTACCTTCAGATCCCAAGGATTAGCAGTTTAGCACTTCTCCACAAGTGGTCAAACTTCACAGTCCCTCAGAGTGTTGGGAATCCTGGCATTTAAGCTGTTTGAAAAAGTAAGGAGGATATGCGGTACACTGAGAATATTCATTTCTTCATTAAAAAAATAATGTTAATTTATTGCATGAATAGCTCATTTTATCTTGTGAGAATTAAATACTATAGAATACAGTGAACATATAGGATTCAAGGACTCTCAAAATCTTTTGAAGCGCTTGAGGCTAATAATCTGATCATACTCAGCATCCCACTACTTCAATATACACTATATATAAAAGTATATGGACACCCCTTCAAATTTGTGTATTCGGCTATTTCACCCACACCCATTGTTGACAGGTGTATGAAATCGAGCACACAGCCATGCAATCTCCATAGACAAACAATGGCAGTGAAATGGCCTTACTGAAGAACTCAGGGATATTCAAAACGGCACCGTCATAGGATGACATCTTTCCAACAAGTCAGTTCGTCAAATGTCTGCCCTGCGAGAGCTGCCCCAGGCAACTTTAAGTTCTGTTATTGTGAAGTGGAAACGTCTAGGAGCAACAACGGCTCAGCAGCGAAGTGGGAGGCCACACAAGCTCACTGAACAGGACCGCCTAGTGCTGAAGTGCGTAGCGCGTTAAAAGTTTTCAGTCCTCGGTTGCAACACTCATTACCGAGTTCCGAACTGCCTCTAGAAGCAATGTCAGCACAAGAATTGTTCGTTGGAAGCTTCATGAAACGGGTTTCCATGGCCGACCAGCCGCACACAAGCCTAAGATCACCATACGCAATGTCAAGGGTCGACTGGAGTGGTGTAATTCTCGCCGCCATTGTGTTCTGGAGCAGTGGAAACACGTTCTCTGGAGGCGAATCTGGGTTTGGTGGATGCCAGGAGAACGCTACCTGCCCGAATGCATAGTGCCAACTGTAAAGTTTGGTTGAGGAGGAATAATGGTCTGGGCTGTTTTTCATGGTTTGGGTGAGGCCCCTTGGTTCCAGTGAAGGGAAATCTTAATGCTACAGCACACAATGACATTCTAGGTGGCAGGTGGCGTAGTGGTTAGAGCATTGGGCCAGTAACTGAAAGGCTGCTAGATTGAATCCCCGAGCTGACAAGGTAAAAATCTGTTGTTCTGCCCCTGAACAAGGCATTTGACCCACTGTTCCTAGGCTGTCATTGTACATAAGAACTTCTTCTTCTTAACTGACTTGCCTAGATAAAATATTTTAAAAACTAGACAATTCTGTGCTTCCAACTTTGTGGCAATAGTTTGGGGAAGGCCCTTTCCTGTTTCTGCGGGACAATGCACCTGTGCACAAGCGAGGTCCATACAGAAATGGTTTGTCTCGATCAGTGTGGAAGAACTTGACTGGCCTACACAGAGCCCTGACCTGAATCCCGTCAAACACCTTTGGGATGAATTTGAACACCGACTGCGAGCCAGGCCTAATCACCCAACATCAGTGCCCGACCTCTGTAACACTCTTGTGGCTCAATGGAAGTCCCCCTAGCAATGTTCCAACATTTAGTGGAATGAGATGTTCGAAGAGCAGGTGTCCACATACTTTTGGTCATTGTAGTGTAGATTCCCATACAACATCACCGAACCAGCCTTCTGAATCCAATTAAGTGCTTTACCCAAACTGCAATTTCTGTTGTGACTTGGATTTAGTTCTGTAATGACCCAACTGAATTCAACCACGTAGCAGCCCTGTGCAGCAAGCCAGATGAGTGCTAACATCCTCCTCTGTGGCTAGAGAAACGCTCTACCAGCCAAAATGGAAATTAGAATAAACTTTAACATGTCATCACGTTCTTATATTATTTATTTTCCACTGTCTTTGATGGATCAGAGGCAGATGATTTCTGACAAAAAAGTCATACAAAACTCTTCTGAGCATAACATGAGACGTGGGTGTGTTTATATCCTTGGTGTTTTGGTACAGCTGTGTAACCCTGACAGGATTATCAAATGAGACATATAAATGATATTACTCTGTGTGACATGGAGTGTAAAAGCTTTTAAGTGAATCACCTATATGTTGAATATGTTATTTCATATTTCAATTTCCAAGCTTTTAGCGGAGGTCAAGCATAGTGCACTAAATGAAGTGGAGATCTTTAATAAAAGGAACAAAGTAGAACTTGGTGGTCTGACTTAAAGCACTTATATGGCTTCAATTAAAAACAGTAACAATATCACAAAAATATTCTAACCATGTAATATATTCTTTATTGCTATGGTTACACTTATCATCAATCTTTTCCACAGCCAATGAAAAGCCCCAATGGAGTGTCTGCTTTCCCTAGGCTTGATCAAAGTGAATGGGCCTTGGGTGGAGTGACGAAGAGCAGGATTCTCAAAATGAGGGCACATTGACTGTGTGCACTGAAGGGAGGTATCTTCATCTGGGAGGCATCCATATGGGTGGTAAAGTGGAAGCTATTGAAGCTGGGCCAAGTGGAAATGTTATCGCACCATACAGGTTTAAGTAAAAGCCCATTTCTATGAATAGAACGACTTACAGTAGTGAGTGTATGCATTTTTCCCGTACTGGTCCCCCGTGGGAATCAAACCCACAACCCTGATGTTGCAAGTGCCATGCTCTACCAACTGACTGGTCTAACATCTGCATGCATCTAAATACACTACTATGAAGCTGTCCAATGGAACACATCCTCTCTGGACAACTCTGATTGGTGTAGAACCTGGATCCCTCCCTATTTCTTGTGATGATGCTGTTCTACCTTAGCGCTGACCTTGACATCTGTCACCAGCAGGAAGCACAATAGTGTGCCTATTCCCATCCACTGACCCCTACAGCTGGCCCCACACAAATGGAAAGGGTCCGCTCCCAATAGCTGCACTCTAGAGGTAAACACAGAGCGCATGTTCATGCTCATCCCTTTACCTCAACTTCTTCACTCACTCCTAAAGAAAAACAGACGTTTTGTCCCTTATGCCGAGGCATAAGTGGGGGAAAAGTCCCACAATTGGCAATCCGGTTGATGCCAATTTTCAGAAAATGAGTTCATATTTGTCAATCCTGAATGTGGGTACAAGAAGAGACATCTCACACTTCCAGGATAGAAAACTTAACATGATTACTAATCTCTACCATGAAGGCATTTAAATGTGCATGTTATGTTGTTGCATGCAAAAGGAGATGACCAAGAAAGTGGGTCCATTTCCTCTGGAACACACCAAGCAGACAGTGTTGTGCTGTGAAGTTTTTCCTTCAGTCTTGTGGTGGGCCATTTTTTCCAAAGACGTTAAGCCTAATCCATTTCAGCTGCCTTCATTCAAGGCTGGTAATGGACACCCCAAGAACTGTGTCTGCTGGTGTAACTGGGAGACTGCTTTTCATAAAGCATAAATATCTGCTAAGGGTCTGGGTATGATCCGGCTTTTATGAAATGACGAGTAACATTTCCTTATTGCAGCTCGCACTCCATGTCCCTGTTGTGAGAACTGGCTGCCGCAGATATAACTCTCATTACGGTTCTCTACAGAGGAATAGAGATGTGCATTGAAGTTCTCATGAGAAAAACCTACCGTATCAGCTTTCACAACAGGATATTTCCACTGTCCTGCCAAATGCAAACCATGATGTACAATCGACATGTGACAAATATTTGAGTTGTTTTTGAGTTGTTATTTTCCACATTTTGATGACATCTCATGACCCCTTCATTGACGGAGTTCCACTGACTGTGAAATGTAGATATACATAAATACCCCACATTGTACAATGCCTTCAGAAAGTACAGTATTCACACCACTTGACTTTTTCAAATGTTGTTACAGCTTGAATTTAAAATTCATTACATTTTGTTTTTTTTGTCACTGTCATCCACAAAATACCCCATAATGTCAAAGTGGAATAATGTTTTTCAAATGTTTTTACTAATTGACTATGGTGCCAATGGTGACTTTACAGAGTTCAATGGCTGTGATAGGAGAAAACTGAGAATGGAGCAACAACATTGTAGTTACTCCACCATACTAACCTAATTGACAGAGTGAAAAGAAGAAAGCCTGTACAGAATACAAATATTCCAAAATGTGCATTCTTTTTGAAACAAGGCACTAAATTAATAAAATTTATTAACTTATTTTCCTGAATGCAAAGTGCTACGTTTGGGGCAAATCCAATACAACACATTACTGAGTATCACTCTCCATATTTTCAAGCATAGTGGTGGCTGCGTCATGTTAAGGGTATGCTTGTAATCGTTAAGGACTGGGAAGTTTTTCAGGATAAAAACTAAATGGAATGGAGGTAAGCACAGGCAAAATCCTAGAGGAAAACTTGGTTCAGTCAACTTTCCACCAGACACTGGGATATGAATTCCCCTTTCAGCAGGACAATAACCTAAAACACAAGGCCAAATATACACTGGAGTTGATTACCAAGAAGAAAGTAAATTTTCCTGAGTGTCCAAGTTAAAGTTTGGACTTAAATCTACAGTGCCTTGCGAAAGTATTCGGCCCCCTTGAACTTTGCGACCTTTTGCCACATTTCAGGCTTCAAACATAAAGATATAAAACTGTATTTGTTTGTGAAGAATCAACAACAAGTGGGACACAATTATGAAGTGGAACAACATTTATTGGATATTTCAAACTTTTTTAACAAATCAAAAACGGAAAAATTGGGCGTGCAAAATTATTCAGCCCCTTTACTTTCAGGGCAGCAAACTCTCTCCAGTAGTTCAGTGAGGATCTCTGAATGATCCAATGTTGACCTAAATGACTAATGATGATAAATACAATCCACCTGTGTGTAATCAAGTCTCCGTATAAATGCACCTGCACTGTGATAGACTCAGAGGTCCGTTAAAAGCGCAGAGAGCATCATGAAGAACAAGGAACACACCAGGCAGGTCCGAGATACTGTTGTGAAGAAGTTTAAAGCCGGATTTGGATATAAAAATATTTCCCAAGCTTTAAACATCCCAAGGAGCACTGTGCAAGTGATAATATTGAAATGGAAGGAGTATCAGACCACTGTAAATCTACCAAGAACTGGCCGTCCTTCTAAACTTTCAGCTCATACAAGGAGAAGACTGATCAGAGATGCAGCCAAGAGGCCCACGATCACTCTGGATGAACTGCAGAGATCTACAGCTGAGGTGGGAGACTCTGTCCATAGGACAACAATCAGTTGTATATTGCACAAATCTGGCCTTTATGGAAGAGTGGCAAGAAAGCCATTTCTTAAAGATATCCATAAAAAGTGTTGTTTAAAGTTTGCCACAAGCCACCTGGGAGACACACCAAACATGTGGAATAAGGTGCTCTGGTCAGATGAAACCAAAATTGAACTTTTTGGCAGCAATGCAAAACGTTATGTTTGGCGTAAAAGCAACACCCTGAACACACCATCCCCACTGTCAAACATGGTGGTGGAAGCATCATGGTTTTGGCCTGCTTTTCTTCAGCAGGGACAGGGAAGATGGTTAAAATTGATGGGAAGATGGATGGAGCCAAATACAGGACCATTCTGGAAGAAAACCTGATGGAGTCTGCAAAAGACCTGAGACTGGGACGGAGATTTGTCTTCCAACAAGACAATGATCCAAAACATAAAGCAAAATCTACAATGGAATGGTTCAAAAATAAACATATCCAGGTGTTAGAATGGCCAAGTCAAAGTCCGGACCTGAATCCAATCGAGAATCTGTGGAAAGAATTGAAAACTGCTGTTCACAAATGCTCTCCATCCAACCTCACTGAGCTCGAGCTGTTTTGCAAGGAGAAATGGGGAAAAAAATTCAGTCTCTCGATGTGCAAAACTGATAGAGACATACCCCAAGCGACTTACAGCTGTAATCGCAGCAAAAGGTGGCGCTACAAAGTATTAACTTAAGGGGGCTGAATAATTTTGCACACCCAATTTTTCAGTTTTTGATTTGTTAAAAAAGTTTGAAATATCCAATAAATGTCGTTCCACTTCACGATTGTGTCCCACTTGTTGTTGATTCTTCACAAAAAAAATACAGTTTTATATCTTTATGTTTGAAGCCTGAAATCTGGCAAAAGGTCGCAAAGTTCAAGGGGGCCGAATACTTTCGCAAGGCACTGTACATAAAAATCTATGGCAAGACCTGAAAATGATTGTCAAGCAATGAACAACAACCAATTTGACAGAGCTTTAATAATTTTGAAAATAATAGTGGGCAAATGTTAAACAATCCAGGTGTGGAAAGCTTACAGTTGTAATTGCTGTCAAAGGTGCTTATACAAAGTACTGACTCAGGGGTGTGAATACTTATGTAAATTAGATATTTATGTATTTAATTTCAATAAATTTGCTAAACTTTCTAAAAATATGTTTTCACTTCTGGGATATTGTGTGTATTTGTGTTGTATATTGTGTGTAATCTATTTAATCTATTTTTTATTTAGCTTCCCCAAACTTGAATTTCAAGTGTTATGTTTGTGTGGTTTAATAATCCAACAGGGGCAGGCAATAGACAGGTCTAGGGCAGGCAGGGGTCAGTAAACAAGAGGTGCGGCAAAGGTACAGGACGGCAGGCAGGCTCAGTGTAGGCAGAGGTCAATAATCCAGAGGTGGGACAAAGGTACAGGACGGCAGGCAGGCTCAGTGTAGGCAGAGGTCAATAATCCAGAGGTGGGACAAAGGTACAGGACGGCAGGCAGGCTCAGTGTAGGCAGAGGTCAATAATCCAGAGGTGGGACAAAGGTACAGGACGGCAGGCAGGCTCAGGGGTAGGGGCAGGCAGAGTGGTCAGTCAGGCGGGTTCAGAGTCAGGACAGGCAAGGGTCAAAACCAGGATGGCAAGAAAAAGAGAGACTGGGAAAAGCAGGAGCTGAGACAAAAACACTGGTAGACTTGACAAACAAGACAAACTGGCACAGATAGACAGAAAACACAGGCATAAATGCACAGGGGATAGTGGGGAAGATGGGCGACACCTGGAGGGGGGTGGAGACAAGCACAAGGACAGGTGTACAGATCAGGGTGTGACAGTTTGCCTGGTTGTAAAGCAGATTAAAGTGCTTCATTTTAAGAATTAATCAATAAATATAGCATCAGGAGAAGGCTGAGATCCTCTTTTAAATATTGGTCAGTCAAAACTTTGTTTTCACATGCGATTGCACAATGACTGGTCTTATAAGAACACACACAAATGTATAGGCTACATTTGGAGTTGTTTGGCCACTTTAGTTGCTTTACTGCACATGCTGGGCATCATTCAGAAGCAATAATACATCCTTCACAAGTGATAATACATCATTCACAGGTGATAATACATAATTTACAAGTGATAGGCTAATATTGTCACCCATGAGACCATTCTTAATTGAATTACTGTTCTTGTCTTTACATTTACATATGGACACACCTACTCATTCCAGGCTTTTCCTTTATTTTGACTATTTTCTACATTGTAGAATAATAGTGAAGACATCCAAACTATGAAATAACACATACAGTGGCTTGCGAAACTATTTACCCCGATTGGCATTTTTCCTATTTTGTTGCCTTACAACCTGGAATTAAAATATATATATATTTTTAGGGTGGGGGGGAGTTGTATCATTTGATTTACACAACATGCCTACCACTTTGAAGATGCAAAATAGTTTTTATTGTGAAACAAACTAGAAATAACACAAAAAAACAGAAAACTTGAATGTGCATAACTATTCAACCCCCCCCCCCCCCTCAAAGTCAATACTTTGTAGAGTCACCTTTTGCAGCAATTACAGCTGCAAGTCTCTTGGGGTATGTCTCCATAGGCTTTGCACATCTAGCCACTGGGGTTTTTGCCCATTCTTCAAGGCAAAACTGCTCCAGCTCCTTCAAGTTGGATGGGTTCCGCTGATGTACAGCAATTTTAAGTAATACCACAGATTCTCAATTGGATTGAGGTTTGGGCTTTGACTAGGCCATTCCAAGACATTTACAGTGCCTTGCGAAAGTATTCGGCCCCCTTGAACTTTGCGACCTTTTGCCACATTTCAGGCTTCAAACATAAAGATATAAAACTGTATTTTTTTGTGAAGAATCAACAACAAGTGGGACACAATCATGAAGTGGAACGACATTTATTGCATATTTCAAACTTTTTTAACAAATCAAAAACAGAAAAATTGGGCGTGCAAAATTATTCAGCCCCTTTACTTTCAGTGCAGCAAACTCTCTCCAGAAGTTCAGTGAGGATCTCTGAATGATCCAATGTTGACCTAAATGACTAATGATGATAAATACAATCCACCTGTGTGTAATCAAGTCTCCGTATAAATGCACCTGCACTGTGATAGTCTCAGAGAAGGAGAAGAAGACTGATCAGAGATGCAGCCAAGAGGCCCACGATCACTCTGGATGAACTGCAGAGATCTACAGCTGAGGTGGGAGACTCTGTCCATAGGACAACAATCAGTCGTATATTGCACAAATCTGGCCTTTATGGAAGAGTGGCAAGAAAGCCATTTCTTAAAGATATCCATAAAAAGTGTCTTTTAAAGTTTGCCACAAGCCACCTGGGAGACACACCAAACATGTGGAAGAAGGTGCTCTGGTCAGATGAAACCAAAATTGAACTTTTTGGCAACAATGCAAAGCGTTATGTTTGGCGTAAAAGCAACACCCTGAACACACCATCCCCACTGTCAAACATGGTGGTGGCAGCATCATGGTTTGGGCCTGCTTTTCTTCAGCAGGGACAGGGAAGATGGTTAAAATTGATGGGAAGATGGATGGAGCCAAATACAGGACCATTCTGGAAGAAAACCTGATGGAGTCTGCAAAAGACCTGAGACTGGGACGGAGATTTGTCTTCCAAAAAGACAATGATCCAAAACAGAAAGCAAAATCTACAATGGAATGGTTCAAAAATAAACATATCCAGGTGTTAGAATGGCCAAGTCAAAGTCCAGACCTGAATCCAATCGAGAATCTGTGGAAACAACTGAAAACTGCTGTTCACAAATGCTCTCCATCCAACCTCACTGAGCTCGAGCTGTTTTGCAAGGAGAAATGGGAAAAAATTTCAGTCTCTCGATGTGCAAAACTGATAGAGACATACCCCAAGCGACTTACAGCTGTAATCGCAGCAAAAGGTGGCGCTACAAAGTATTAACTTAAGGGGGCTGAATAATTTTGCACGCCCAATTTTTCAGTTTTTGATTTGTTAAAAAAGTTTGAAATATCCAATAAATGTCGTTCCACTTCATGATTGTGTCCCACTTGTTGTTGATTCTTCACAAAAAAATACAGTTTTATATCTTTATGTTTGAAGCCTGAAATGTGGCAAAAGGTCGCAAAGTTCAAGGGGGCTGAGTACTTTCGCAAGGCACTGTAAATGTGTCCCCTTAACTTAAACCACTTGAGTGTTGCTTTAGCAGTATGCTTAGGGCCATTGTCCTGCTGGAAGGTGAACCTCCGTCCCATTCTCAAATCTCTGGAAGCTTTCCCTCAAGAATTTCCCTGTATTTAGCGCCATCCATCATTCCTTCAATTATGACCAGTTTCCCAGTCGCTGCCGATGATGGTGTTCTCGGGTGATGAGAGGTGTTGGGTTTGCGCTAGACATAGCATTTTCCTTGACGGCCAAAAAGCTCAATTTTAGTCTCATCTGATCAGAGTACCTTCTTCCATATGTTTGGGGAGTCTCTCGCATGCCTTTTGGCAGACACCACACCACAGTTTTTCTTTAACTTCTTATGGCTGCCATCCCGTTAATGGGATCGATATGACAACTACCAGTGAAAATAGAGTGCGCCAAATTCAAACCACAGAAATCTCATAATTACAATTGCTAAAACATACACGTGTCTTATATAATTTTAAAGGTAATCTTGTTGTTAATCGCACCAAAGTGTCTGATTTCAAATATGCTTTTCAGCAAAAGCACTACAAACAATTATGTTAGGTCTCAACCAAACCACAATAAGCACAGCCATTTTACAGCGAAATATAGCATTCACAAAAAGCAGAAATATAGATAAAATTAATCACTAACCTTGAATAATCTTCATCAGATGAAACTCATAGGACTTCATGTTACACAATACATGCATGTTTGTTTGATAAAGTTCATATTTATATAAAAAAATCAGAGTTTACATTGGCGTATTAGATTCACTAGCTCCAATAACATCCTGGGTGATTTAGCATAGCCACGTCGTTTCAACAGAAATACTCATCATAAATGTAGATGATAATACAAGTTAAACACATGGAATTATAGATATACCTCTCCTTAATGCAACCGCTGTGTCAGATTTTTTTTAAAGTTTACGGAAAAAGCACACCGTGCAATAATCTGAGACGGAGCTCAGAACAGTAGCCAAATTAGCCTCCATGTTGGAGTCAACAGAAACCAGAAAATACATGATAAATGTTTCCTTACCTTTGATGAACTTCATCAGAATGCAGTCCTAGGAATTCCATGTCCCCAATAAATGCTTGATTTGTTCGAAAATGTTTTATGTCCAATTAGCTACTTTGGTTAGAGCGTTTGGTAAACAATTCCAAAGTCACAAATCGCGTCCACTATAATGTGATGAAATCTCCAAAAGTTCTGTAACTGTCAGTAGAAACATGTCAAACGATGTACTGAATCAATCTTTAGAATGTTGTTTACATATATCTTGAATAACATTCCAACCGGAGAATTAGAATGACTTCAGATGAGCGGTGGAACGCAGGTCCTTCCCCTGTGAACGCGCATGGTGAAAGCATGGTCAACTCGTGGCAGTGGTGACTATTTCCTGACTCATTCGACCCCCCTTCACATTAGAGTCATCAGACAAATTTCTATTGACTGTTGACATCTAGTGGAAGGCGTAGGAAGTGAAAACTCTTCCATATCTCGCTGTAATTTCAATGAGACCTTGGTTGAAGATCTGCCACCCCCAGAAAAAAATCCAAACAGGAAGTGGAATTTCTCTGATTTTTGCCTGCAATATTAGTTATGTTATACTCACAGACATAATTCAAACAGTTTTAGAAACGACAGAGTGTTTTCTATCCAATACTAATAATACGATGCACATATTAGCAACTGAGACTGAGGAGCTGGCCGTTTACAATGGGCACCTTTTCATCCAAGCTACTCAATACTGCCCCTGCAGCCATAAAAAGTTAAGCAATGGCTTTTTTTCTGGCCACTCTTCCGTAAAGCGCAGCTCTGTGGAGTGTAAGGCTTAAAGTGGTCCTATACTCCAATCTCCGCTGTGGAGCTTTGCAGCTTCTTCAGGGTTATCTTTGGCCCCCTTGTTGCCTCTGATTAATACCCTCCTTGCCTGGTCCATGAGTTTTGGTGGGCGGCCTCTCTTGGCAGGTTTGTTGTGGTGCCATATTCTTTCCATTTTTTAATAATGGATTTAATGGTGCTTCATGGGATGTTCAAAGTTTTTGATATTTTTTATCACAGAACCCCGATCAGTACTTCTCCACAACTTTGTCCCTGACCTGTGTGGAGAGCTCCTTGGTCTTCATGGTGCCGCTTGCTTGGTGGTGCCCCTTGCTTAGTGGTGTTGCAACCTTTGGGGCCTTTCAGAACAGGTGTATTTAAACTGAGAGCATGTGACAGATCATGTGACACTTAGATTGCACACAGGTGGATTTTATTTAACTAATTATGTGACTTCTGAAAGTAATTGGTTGCACCAGATCTAATTTAGGAGCTTCATAGCTAAGGGGGTGAATACATATGCACGGACCACTTCTCCGTTTTACATTTTTACATTTTTTTGGGACACAAGATATTTTCTTCATTTCACTTCACCAATTTGGACAATTGTGTGTATGTCCATTTCTTGAAATCCAAATAAAGACACTAACAGCTTACAGAGGGTAGTCAATTAAGGTCACAGTTATGAAAACTTAGGACACTTAAGAGGCCTTTCCACAGACTCTAAATAACACTAAAAGAAAGATGCCCAGGGTCCCTGCTCATCTGCATGAACGTGCCTTAGGCATGCTGCAAGGAGGCATGAGAACTGCAGATGTGGCCAGGGCAATAAATTGCAATGTCTGTACTGTGAGACGCCTAAGACAGCACTACAGGGAGACAGGACGGACAGCTGATCGTCCTCTCAGTGGCAGACCACGTGTAACAACACCTGCACAGGATCGGTACATCTGAACATCAAACCTGCGGGACGGGTACAGGATGGCAACAACAACTGCCCGAGTTATACCAGGAACGCACAATCCCTCCATCAGTACTCAGACTGTCCACAATAGGCTGATAGAGGCTGAACTGAGGGCTTGTAGGCCTGTTGTAAGGCAGGTCATGACCAGACATCACCGGCAACAACGTCACCTATGGGCACAAACCCACCGCCGATAGACAAGACAGGACTTGCAAAAAGTGCTCTTCACTGACGAGTTGCGGTTTTGTCTCTACAGGGGTGATGATCAGATTCACATTTATCGACGAAGGAATGAGCGTTACACCGAGGCCTGTACTCTGGAGCGGGATCGATTTAGTGATGGAGTGTCCGTCATGGTCTGGGGCGGTGTGTCACAGTATCTGTTTGTTGTCATTGCAGGCAATCTCAACACTGTGCATTACAGGGAAGACATCCTCCTCCCTCATGTGGTACCCTTCCTGCAGTGCATGACCCTGACATGACTCTCCAGCATGACAATACCACCAGCCATACTGCTCGTTCTGCCCATTCCTCCCAGAAATGCCCGGAACTTGCTGGAAGAGTGGGGTAACATCTCACAGCAAGAACTGGCAAATCTGGTACAGTCCATGAGGAAGAGATGCACTGCAGTACTTAATGCAGCTGGTGGCCGCACTAGATACTGACTGTTGCTTTTGATTTTGACCCCCCCCCCCTTTGATCAGGAACACATTATTCCATTTATGTTAGTCACATGTCTGTGGAACTTGTTCAGTTTCTCTGTTGTTGAATCTTGTTGGTTCATACAAATATTTACACATTTTAAGTTTGCTGAAAATAAACGCAGTTGACAGTGAGAGGACGTTTATTTTTTTGCTGAGTTTACAATGTAGAAAATAGTCAAAATAAAGAAAGACTCTTGAATGACTGGTACTGTATGTATGAAGTTTTGATTTAGAAGAGACCAATACCATGCACCTGTCGGAACAGGGGCAGAGGGAAAAAATACATGTCATCTATGCACTTCAATAGTGAATGTGTAAGGACAGACGCTGGGAGGCGAGAAGCAAGTACAGGGAGTGAACATTTAATGAATAACAGACATGAAACAAATCACGGACAGCATCTGGACAGGGGAAACATAACGTCAATAATGCTGACACATTGATCAAACTAAGGAACAGACAGATATAGAGGGGGGCAATCAACAAAGTGAAGGAGTCCAGGTGAGTCCAATGAAGTGCTGATGAGCGTAATGATGGTGACAGGTGTGCTTAATGATGGGCAGCCTGGCGCCCTCGAGCGCCAAAGAGGGGGAGCGGGAGCAGGAGCAGGCTTGACAGAATGAAGGACGCTTTTCCCACGGTTCATTTTCATGCTGATGTGATACTCCTCTTTTTAATAGAGGCTATCAAAACTCTGTTTTCTCACTCAATTGCATAGTCTATAGAAATGTTGTGCAACATAAGCTCATGGGCTCTCATGAAGTGTTTGATTTGATTTTTGATTGCATTTGCATTGATGTCAGAGTGATTAGAGGGACAATAAATTGCTGAGTACGAGGCCATTAGCGTCTGTCGGTAGGCAAATTTGGTAGGCTGTTAGTGACCATCAGCAGCATCAGAGCACAGTTTTGGAGAAGCCTAGTTGAGTTTGACTGTGGTCATAACTTGTGACGCCAGGTTTGGCGCTAATATGGTTACCGTAATAGCCCTAGTTGTAACACAACCAAATGTGGAATAAGATCAAGGGGTATGAATACTTTCTGAAGGCTCTGTTTATTCCCTACATGAATGTTGGCAATTAGAAACACCCAATGTGGGTGTTGAATAATTCATTTCTTCAGATAAGGTTTGCATGTAGTCATTGTAATAAATACTGCATAAAATGATCTTTAGTGGATATAGCATTAAGATTTATTTGTTATATTTGGGATATTTCCAGTCTTTATGCATTGCTATGCTTGTTCTACCATTTTTCATTTTTGCAAATGTTAAATGTTAAATATACCCGCCTATTATAAACGAAAGCTTCCTTTTCAAAATAAGCAAATTATGCG
The DNA here is from genome assembly GCF_021184085.1 of Oncorhynchus gorbuscha. Lineage (NCBI taxonomy): Eukaryota > Metazoa > Chordata > Actinopteri > Salmoniformes > Salmonidae > Oncorhynchus > Oncorhynchus gorbuscha. The sequence continues at coordinate 19,505,292 of NC_060189.1, read as the reverse complement.
TCATCTTCATCATCCAGGATTTCTCCATATGGACAGCAATTCTGCTTCCTGGGATTCTGCAAACCGCCCAATGAGAGTATTTTTCCTGGATTCTAAAGGCAGCGGTCGGGTATGACACTGCTGGGTATTCTAACAGATGGAGACTCAGTATGAATCAGGTCTAAGTCTTGGCCAAGGCCTGAATGTGTGTGTTGGACTACACACCACATTTCTGAAGACCACACAGGTTCCACAAGCATGTCTAAATCTCTCTGCTGCCCTCTATCTTAGTCACAACATCTCACCATGGGAAGAAGGTCACAAGTTCAACACCAGCGGGGTACGCTCACAGAGGCCAACACAGGCCATTTAGTGCTGCTAATTACCCCCTCACAAACTATTCAGCTCCTATTTACCAGTTTGATTCATACGAAATGCGTTTTCCTGCCTTTTTTTGGAGATAGGAAAGAATCATGAGGCCAATAGTGGGTAGAGCTCTAACTCACAGCCATGGGGACTGCAGGGGATTTTTTATTTTATGTAAATATCAGAGATTGACATTAAATTATATTTTTCCCCTTAGTGGCGTTCAATAGCCAGTGTGTTTCCCATCACTACTGTTTCAGCATCCTGCCCAATGTCTAGTTCATTTATGTCAGCAACATATGCTCCCGACCTGCTGCCTCTCCTATATAATCTCAATGGTGTTTATCAGCTGGCATAAAAATAACCTCAACTGTGTGTAAAATAACCCCCCAGCCAGTGATACCACAGCAACAACAACGTCCCCCCAGTCCATCGTATTCCTGTGCAAATATACAGATAAACAGATAATTTCATTACCTATTGGGCAGGCGTCTGAGCAGTAAAAGGAAAGGAAGAGGAAGGCACGAGTGATCTCATCCAACATGCTGAAGCCTTGCCGTTATAAATGATTTTGTCATACCACCATGGTCGGCCATAAATGACCTCACCAGACGTGCTGCTGTAATAAACTAAACTAATAAGAATGTGCAGGAAGAAAAACACTGCCTGCAGTGAGCACGACTACTAAGGACCGGGACCCGGCTGCTAAAAACATAAATCCTGCCCCTAATAAATCTCGACGGACGGCTGTCACCTGACATGGCAAGTTGAAGGGAAGGGCGGGGTGAGTGAGTGGTGGGCGGTCAACGATAGAGACACTGACACCCTGGACATCCGCAGCCGTGGAGGAAAGCCCCCTCTACTGTGAAAAAAGACTCCATATGTACTTGTACCTTCTGTGACCCTTCAACCCAGAACAGATGTCCACAATAAATACCCTTGACCCATGGAGGCATTTCCAGCACGCTATCGAGGACACTTTTTTGTAGTTTGCTGGACTTGCTAGTAGGATCTGGCTGGTCAACACCTGACCAAACTGTGAGGTTTACAATATGGACGTGTAAAGCTTATTTTGTGTAATCCTGGACATAGGCAATGAGGAAACAGCAATACATTAAAATGAAGTAAGAATTTAGTGTGCGTACACTGCTGACTCCCATGGGAACAGTGTGTGAGCTGTTACAATCTGCCTCCTGTTACAAGGTCTGGTACTCAATTATGACCTATCGACTTGCTGTTATAAACATCTGTAAGTAGAGAGTTACCTGTCCTCTTGTAATTTATTGCTACATCTTTTTGGTTTCCAATCTTCTTGAAACTCTTATCTGCTTATTTTCAATCATATAAGGCCTGAATCTTATGACTATTCGACTGCGTTTAGACAGGCAGCCCAGTTCTGATATATATTTTTTGTTTGTTTGTTTGTCTTTTTGACAGGTATGTATGTTGCATGAACAACCCATTATACATGTAATGTGTACAATTGGATTAGCATACCCTGAGTCAAAGGCATTGTGGGTAGCCCCTGAGTCAACAGTAATTGGTCTTTCAGCAAAAGATCTGATGTGAGAAGATCTGATGTGATTGGTCAAAAGACCGAGGGACCAATTAGTGGAAAAAAGATTAGAATTGGGCTGCCTGTGTGAATGCAACCTTCTTGCCCTGGATCCCCTTGTTGACCCAGGCGTTACCAACAATGCCTTTGTCTATGTGACTCAGTATGCTAATGAAATTGTACACATTACATGTATAATGTGTTGTTCATACAACATACATACAAAAAGACAAACAAACAAAAAAATATATATATCAGAACTATATCAAACACTGTGATCTTGCGGAAAAGTAAAAAGTAAGTAATGGAGACCCCCCAAAAATCGGGAACCTGGAGTTGAGTCCTCAATGAAGTTTACCTGATTAGCCTCGTTGCGAGCCAGGTTTCCCTAAAACGTATTGCGAGGCATCACTGATTTACACCGGATTTCCACCCCTCTTTCGCTGATTTCTGCATCCCCAAACCATTGCACTACTACCACCACCACGCTTGACCGTTGGTATGAGGTTCTTACTGTGGAATGCAGTGTTTGGTTTTCGCCAGACATAATGGGACCCATCTCATCCAAAAACATGACTAAAGTTTGCCAAAAAAAGCACCTGGAAGCACCTGGATGATCATCAAGACTCTTGGAAGAATGTTCTATGGACAGATCAAAAAGTATAACTTTTTGGATGACATGGATCCCATTATGCCTGGCGAAAACCAAACACTGCATTCCACAGTAAGAACCTTATATACCAATGGTCAAGAATGGTGGTGGCAGTGTAATTGTTTGATGATGCTTTACTGCCTCAGGACCTTGGCAACTTGCCTTAAACCGCTAGTAACTCCCCATCCCGCATGCGGGAGCTTAATCATCGACTGACACCAATTAGCATAACGCAACGGACATAAATATTCCTAGAAAATATTCCTATTCATCACAAGTGAAATATGTTGAGACACAGCTTAGACTTTTGTTAATCACCCTGTCATCTCAGATTTTCCAAAATATGCTTTACAGCCAAAGCTAGACAAGCATTTGTGTAAGTTTATCGATAGCCTAGCATAGCATTTTGTCCAGCTAGCAGCAGGTAACTTGGAAATCAGAAAAGCAATCAAATTAAATTGTTTACCTTTGATGAGCTTTGGATGTTTTCACTCATGAGACTCCCAGTTAGATAGCCAATGTTCCTTTTTTCCCAAAATATTATTTTTGTAGGCGAAATAGCTCCGTTTGTTCTTCACGTTTGGCTGAGAAATCGGCGGGAAATTGCAGTCACGAAAACACCTAAAAATATTCCAAATTAGCTCCATAATATCGACAGAAACATGGCAAACATTGTTTATAATCAATCCTCAAGGTGTTTTTCAAATATCTATTCGATAAATATCTATTCGATATCCACCGGGACAATTGGTTTTTCAATAGGACCGATTGGAATAATGGCTACCTCTGTATTTTACGCGAGAATCACTCTGGGAGCCATCAGGTGACCAGTTGCGCAATGTAGCCGCTTACGGGTATTCTTCAACATAAATGCGTAAAACTACGTCACAATGCTGTAGACACCTTGGGGAATACGGAGAAAAGGTAATCTGGTTGATAGCCCATTCACTGCTCAATAGGGACGCATTGGAACGCAGAACTTTCAAAAGATGAGTCACTTCCGGATTGGATTTTTCTCAGGCTTTCGCCTGCAATATCAGTTCTGTTATACCCACAGACAATATTTTTACAGTTTTTGAAACTTTAGAGTGTTTTCCACCCTAAGCTGTCAATTATATGCATATTCTAGCATCTTGTCCTGACTAAATATCCCGTTTACTACGGGAATGTTATTTTTCCAAAAATGAAAATACTGCCCCCTAGTCACAAAAGGTAAATAGAAGGAACCAAGAATTATGCTCTGTATCAGAGAATTCTACAGGAGAATGTCAGGCCATTCGTCTGTGGATGGCGTAGCTGGGTCATGCAGCAAGACAATTATCCGAAACACACAATCAAGTCTTCATGAAAATGGCTATAAAGCAACAAATTTGAAGTTTTGGAATGGCCTAGTCAAAGTCCAGACCTAATCCCAATTGAAATGTTGTGGCAGGACTTGAAGTAAGCAGTCCATGCTTGAAAACTCACAAATGCCACTGAGTTAAAGCAGTTCTGCATGGAAGAGTAGGCCAAAATTCTTGCACAGCGACGTGAGAGACTGATCAACAACTACTAGGAGTGTTTGGTTGCAGTTGAAAGAGGGAGGGGGAGAGAGAGGGATAGAAAGAGGGAAAGAATTAAGACCAGCAGAGCTAAAGATGGCCTAACCAGTTATTGAGTGTATGGGGGCAATTACTTTTTCTCATAGTGGCATTGGGTGTTGCATGATTTTGTTTATGAAATAAATGAAATAAGTATGTAATTGTTGTGTTATTTGTTCACTCAGGTTCCCTTTTATCTAATATTATAATTTGTTTGAAGATCTGATAACAGTATCAAAAATATGCAAAAGTAGAGAAAATTAAAAAGAGGGCAAATACTTTTTCACAGCATTGTATCTCCTGTAGCCTAATTGTCATTTCCTGATTTTCATACAGTACCTAAATTACAAGGGTAGGATTTGCACTAAACCATTTTTATGTCAGCACTTAAAAGGCATGTACAAAATCTGGTACATGGTTTGCCTAATATACATTGTCTACTGGTATCATTTCACATTGAGAACATATAGGTCAAATTGTCTACAATGTGCGAGTTTAGCTATTCTCTGCTTCAGATGACAGATCCCATAAGGCCAGTAGTGCCATTATACTGTAGGCCAATGGGTGCATTGGAGATTCATGCCATATGACATGCTGCGAAATGGATTCAGATAGCTGATATACTGAGACAGAGTGACAATCAACTAAAACACATTGGAGATTCATGCCATATGACATGCTGCGAAATGGATTCAGATAGCTGATATACTGAGACAGAGTGACAATCAACTAAAACAATCAATGACATGCTGCGAAATGGATTAAAAGTGACAATTAAAACACATTGGAGATCTTACAACTTGACAAAAATAAATGTTTGAGAACACAACACAGAAACACAGACACATTACAGACAGAAGCCCTTCCCCTCTTTATTGCAGGATTGTGATCTGTGATTAATCAACATTGACTCTAGTTCATTTTGAATAGTAGTTTAACAATTAAAACAAATTGAAACAACACTTCAAAGAATTAACACTTCCTCACTACAAAATGTACAAATATGCTAACTCATATGTAAAGATTGGACATCTTAGTCTAAACAACAATAGATAATTGAGTAGTAACAAGTAGGTTATTATTACTAAAGCATAATTTCAGGTGAACAAAACACTCCTTACCAGTGGTGGCCAACCTTGCTCCACTGATCACTGATCTACTTGGTGAGCAGACTTCTGTTCCAGACCAGCAATAGCACACTTGATTTTCAACTCATTAGGTATGATAAGTTGAATCAGGTGTGTTATCGCAGGGCTGAAACAGAACCCTGCACACCCAGCAGACCTTCAGCAGGGTTGGCTTGCTCCTATTGTAATAGGTTTATACATTGTGTGTGATGTTAAACTGTATTTTTGTATACAACGTGCTAACATGGGTAGGCCTACACACATAACCCATGGCATCAAATCAAATCAAATCAAATCCAAATGTATTTGTCACATACACATGGTTAGCAGATGTTAATGCGAGCATAGCGAAATACTTGTGCTTCTAGTTCCGACAATGCCGTAATAACCAACGAGTAATCTAGCTAACAATTCCAAAACTACTACCTTCTACACACAAGTGTAAAGGGATAAAGAATATGTACATAAAGATATATGAATGAGTGATGGGACAGAGCGGCATAGGCAAGATGCAGTAGATGATATAGAGTACAGTATATACGTATACATATGAGATAAATAATGTAGGGTATGTAAACATTACATTAAGTAGCATTGTTTAAAGTGGCTAGTGATATATTTTACATAATTTCCCATCAATTCCCATTATTAAAGTGGCTGGAGTTGAATCAGTGTGTTGGCAGCAGCCACTCAATGTTAGTGGTGGCTGATTAACAGTCTGATGGCCTTGAGATAGAAGCTGTTTTTCAGTCTCTCGGTCCCAGCTTTGATGCACCTGTACTGTCCTCGCCTTCTGGATGATAGCGGGGTGAACAGGCAGTGGCTCGGGTGGTTGCTGTCCTTGATGATTTTTATGTCCTTCCTGTGACATCGGGTGGTGTAGGTGTCCTGGAGGGCAGGTAGTTTGCCCCCGGTGATGCATTGTGCAGACCTCACTACCCTCTGGAGAGCCTTACGGTTGTGGGCGGAGCAGTTGCCGTACCAGGCGGTGATACAGCCCGACAGGATGCTCTCGATTGTGCATCTGTAGAAGTTTGTGAGTGCTTTTGGTGACAAGCCACATTTCTTCAGCCTCCTGAGGTTGAAGAGGCGCTGCTCCGCCTTCTTCACGATGCTGCCTGTGTGGGTGGACCAATTCAGTTTGTCTGTGATGTGTACGCCGAGGAACTTAAAACTTACTACCCTCTCCACTACTGTTCCATCGATGTGGATAGGGGGGTGTTCCCTCTGCTGTTTCCTGAAGTCCACAATCATCTCCTTAGTTTTGTTTGACGTTGAGTGTGAGGTTATTTTCCTGACACCACACTCCGAGGGTGGGCAGGCATATAGCTAGGCCTACCTATTTTAGTAAATGTTGTATACAAAAATACTTCTGGTATACAGAGTTGCTTTGTGAGAATGTGCTAAAGTTCACAGTTAGCCATTGTTATGTAAGTGCCAGCTGAAAAGTACCAGTGGCCTGGCTTTGGACCCAAGTGAGAGCAGGTCTGCCGAAGCCATGGCCCAGTGAGACACGTGTGCCAGCCCACGTAGATGGAAACAGAAAAGTCTCAGCATTTTGGGTAAAATACTGGGGTAATGGTTTCCTGTATGGAAACATTTTTGATACATTCATCAGGAACGCTCTCTTTATCTGCAAACACACGCTTTCACAGCTTTCCATATCTGGAAACAGAAAACATCACAAAGAAACAGGCTTCATTATACTCAAATTAGACAACACTGAATATTATGTTGCTATTATCTCTGTCATCAATGTTTTTCCCTCTACGGACTTGAACTGGAGAATCTTTTCATAATGTCCTCCCATAAAGTTGTTCATCTGATGAACATTGAGATATCTGATAGTGACTGCCAATTGTGCATTTCAGAAGACACAAGTAGATGTTATCAGTGAACTGCCATTCCCTTTCATTGGTAATGTTTGTCCGTGAGTGATCAACCATGTGAGTAGGTTAAAGACTTGTTCACATGCTATTGAATATCCAGGTTAGATAAGTATGCTAATCTACTCGATATGTCAAATGTTTCTTTTGTGGAGGTAGCTCGAACAAACTAAACCAGCGTTTAATCTAATGTATCTTTAATTCTCTTGAGCACAATGTTGTCCATGACATTGAACCCCTGATGTGTGATGCATGAAACAAATGCGATTGGATGCTTATCTTGGGTACCATGTTGAGTGGCACTATTGTTTCTCCCAGGTAGACTATTTACTGGCAAACAAGGACCACGTATGGTAAGATTTCATAGGACATATAGGACATAAGCGTAGGCCGTCATTGTTCTTAACTGAATTGCCTAGTTAAATAAAGGTTAAAAAGCGTTGTAGAGTTTACTTAAAGCTAACATGCTAAATGCTTGAGAATGGCCATGGGGTAAAATGGGAAGCTTAACTTTAGCTTCATCAAGATGATCTTGAAGAGGTGTTGTTTGTATCAGGTCAGTTAGTCTGAGATAATCAGATGAACTTAGGAACTTTCCAATCATCGCCCTGATCTGTAACTTACAGTACATCTGTGATCCCTGCATTTACATACTTGATGGTAGAAACCTTGGTGGTCCGTTGTTGGTCACTATTAAAACTGCATTGTTTTTCTTTTCCTTGACCCCTTGAAATGTCTACAACACCAACATGCCCTCCCTTAGAAGATGCAGCTGTGTGTGGTTACATAGCAGGAAACAGCTGTCAGGCGTGAACTCTATGCATGGCTCTCTAGGTCTGGGCCCAGACTCCTGTACAGGTTGTCATGTTTGTTTTCAGAACAAGCATGGTTCTATCTGAGGCGTTCTGGAGTCAATGGGCTGGAGGAATTCTAGGGTTCACAGGCAGATGCTTTGTGTCTGTGGGTAAGGGACAGTATATGGGTGACCAGATGATGCCTAAGGCACTTCTGTTCATATTATGTCCCCAAAAAATTATATCCACATTCCATGTGTTTCATTTTGCTTGTAGATAAGTCATGTTTAATAATACTTTTTCGGAGACACTATGATACATAATATATTTCAAGACACTATGATATATTACATATTCAATTTCCTATCCATACTTTACTGTACACACTATTGACCATTGAGAATATTCCTTAACATTCATGGCTCACAACTTTAAGTTGGCTTTGATGCCTCAGCTGAAGTCAGCTCAGACTTGACTTTTTTACTTTTTCCGTGTGATGGAGAATTCCTAATGAGGAGAAAATCAAACTTTTCTGTAATCGGACACTGTACTGTACACAGTAAAGATTCTTCAACTCCCCTGCCCCTGAATAACTTCGCTACCTGATCAAAAGATTGCTGAGGGTAATAAAAATTCCTCACCTACAGTTAAATTTACAGCAGCACTCATTAGTTGAAATAAAACAGATTAATACAAGTTCAATTAAATGTGACCTATAGGTTTAATAATGAAGTGGAGTCTACTTAAGCATGTCTTTTCCATTCTCTCCAGCCATCCTGGACTCCACATAAAAGCCTTTAATGAAAGTGCACTGGAAAAGGTGGTCGGGAGAGTGTTGAGGGGATCTTAACTGCCCTCTGGCTCTGTTTGGAACCTCTAAATAGAAACGTGTGATTCAGCACATCTACAGTATCAAGATCTGTTGACCAGTATGTCTGCTACATGTCATCAACTCTGTGCACTCCTGCTAGTCATTCTTAGTCTACTCTGTTAGAATAAGGTTGAAAAAAATCACAAATTACAAAAATCTGTAAAAATGCTCCATTTATGGATTAAATTAAAAGTATGGAAATCAATTATTGTTCCAGTTTATTTTATTTGAATCATAAATATGTTTAAATCCCAGGCCTCTAGCAAGTGTCAGTCTGATGTATTTCTGTTCATCTTTAGTGCTAGCCCACATCATGTATTCCCACAGGGACAGAGTATTAGTTCAGAGAAAAAGAAGACATTACCTCATTATATGGCTAATTTTAGGCACCAGAAAAATATGTTTGGATAGTCTTGACTCAGGAGCCAAGTGCTGAAGTACCCGCTCACTGTTCCCTACTCTCAGTGGGGAAGCAAGGGTGATTATGGTACTTGAATGAGCTTAAAGAAACAATTCACAGCATATACAGTACAACTTCAAAAGTGGCTTATCGGAACAGGCATCAGACATGAATGATTCCACATGAAATAGCAACTTAGTATTTACCGTAATTAAGGAAATAGTTTTTCCATTAGCAAGTACAAATAAATTAACATGGCTTTGGTTGAGAGGCTGTCGTCTAACCGTACATTTTATTTTCCTACAGGTTTTTGAAGGATTACTGTAACACGGCACACAAAATACAATGTGAAACTAATGCAATTCAATTCAATGTAAAACGTTTAATTTCTGATTCCATTGTGTTAGAAATTCCCAAGAAAGCATGCTAACTTTACTTATTTTACAATTTCAACAGCCTGTCACGATACTTACTTCTAGAAATAGTATCTGACCAGTCTTGAATCAGATGAATATCTGTAGGATTATGAGTAAATAAAAACTTGAAAAGCTTGTTGAGTGTCAGAACTCTCTTAAATCCTGGAGTCGGCTCTGTGCTCACTATAAACCTGGTGGGAGCAGCAGGGGGGACAGGGGTAAACCTAACAAACTCACATTAAACATGATGGCTGATTAATTGCAGATAAAACAAGTGAAAAGGACAGGTTCCAAGTAAATTATTTTAAGTAGCAGAGCCGACTCGTGAGATGTGGCGCCGTGCATCTCATAAATCTCTGTGATGTTTATTAAGTCTCGACCATAGTATCTTCAGAAGTATCCCGCAGGTTGACAGAAAAGGAACAATATAGCCCTCCACTAATATCACTGTGTTGCAGTTATCCTGAGTAAGAAAAGGGTTGAGGGAAATTCAGTCGAAAGAAATACAGGGTTACATATTTTTATTTTTTATTTTACCAGTCTGAAGGATTAAACAAATTTCGTTTGGGCTTGTCATGTAATAAAGAAAAGTAAAAAATCTCAAATAGAATTTTCACATAATCAAAAAGTATAGATGCAATATCCAATATTGCTTTTGAACTCCAAATATGGAAGCACAAAGGGGCATCTATGAGAAATCATCTGCAATCGTAACCTCTGTAAGGACCTGCAATTTGGACCCATTAAACATTTTGTAAGTATGTTACATTACCTCATCATGGAAGTTCAGCAGGAGGATGAAGAGGAAAATGTATGTTGTTCTATTATATCAGCAATTTAAAGCACACATTTCACACTGTATGTACATGATAATATGAGCCCCCACCCCCACCACCAACCGGGTCGGACCACCCACCCTTGCAGTGTTGAAACGCAGTCTAGAGCTGGTCATTAAACTGTTTCCCCAGGTCAGTCAAATCAGACTTGTTAAAGCTGTGAACAGGGGGGGAGAGAGACCCCGCTGGAGGCTGTCCAGAAATCTCAGGCCTCAACAGACTGACCCAGACTGCTAACATTTCTGTTTGCTTCAGCTACAAAAAGCTTTGCATCGGTTCCCATCATTCCATGAGCTACCTAGTGTTGTGATGACCCTAAATATACTGGAGTGTGTGTGTGCTTGTATGTCTGATGTTGTAATCTCTTTACATATTGTTGTGTGTGTGTGTGTGTGTGTGTGTGTGTGTGTGTGTGTGTGTGTGTGTGTGTGTGTGTGTGTGTGTGTGTGTGTGTGTGTGTGTGTGTGTGTGTGTGTGTGTGTGTGTGTGTGTGTGTGTGTGTGTGTGTGTGTGTGTGTGTGTGTGTAAAAACTGCCCAGGGTGTATAGTGTATGGCTGAGTACAGTGAATGGTGTCTGTTCTGACATTAGTGTACTAGAGCCCACCATGGCGCCAGAAGTTTATATCAAGAGTTGTGATACAGTAAGTCCCCGGGACCACCCATACGTAGAATGTATGCACACATGACTGTAAGTCGCTTTGGATAAAAGCGTCTGCTAAATGGCATATATTATTATTATTATATTATAAGTCATCACTGGAATATCAGAGAATGGTGATGCAATGAGACAGAGTGGTCTAATGCAATGTTTTCCCACTCTGGTCCTTGAGTACCCCCGGCCCCAACATTAGAGTTGAGAAACACTGGCTTAATAATGCAACTATTTTTTTAAACTGACAGTTTAATTGATTCTAAATATGTACAAATGTTAACCGATGGACATTTCAGCTTCAACAGAAAGTTGGCACATAGGGTCCTGTGATTTCCGGCTGAGCCTCAAATTGTGTTGGTGGAAGTTCTATCTACCCACTTCCTCACTAAAATACTAATGTGATATTCATGTTGTCCCAGCCCTGTCCAAACCAGCAGAATGTTCTGGGCTGCATTGTGAGAGTGGTCAGCAACAAAGCCCATAAATCTCATCTCTGCTGAACAGTGGGATGACTTACTACAGCTCAGGGACAAGCATTTGCTGGAAGGAAATGGCAGGTAAATATAGGCCAAAATAGACCTCACAGAAATCCTTTAAATTCATAGAAACAGCAAACAAGTCCCATAGAGTGATTATCTGCTCTCATAACTAAACTGTTCTCTTTCATTTGATCAAAAATAATGAAAAAGACTCCAACCAACCCAATTCTCCCGAACCTCATTCGTCAGCATAGCTCGAGCAGTATGAGTTGGAGGGTTTAAGGAGATGGGTATGGGAGCGGTTAAGAGATATCATATCAATATGGCATCAAATCAGACTGTAGAGATTTACATCTCCACAAAATGACCTCTATGATTCTCCCTGTGAGTCCTAAATCAAGATGTTATGGCAGGATGATGAGGGGATTGGAGGCTTCACCCTCACACTAAATCATTTCACCCAGTGTTTTGGCTGTCAACCTGCTGAAGAGAAATAATTCTGTCTATTGGCCTGATATTCGCACCGATAACATGGGAATGTTTGCATACCAGGGAGAAGTGCGACGCGATTTGTTTTTATTGTGCTCAAAGCCATTCAATAGACCTTTTTCACTTTGGGAGGAATTCTCTTCTGGCAGTGGCATACTCCATAAATAGCTTCTGGTTACAGATTGGTTGCTCTCTGCTTGGTAAAGTATGGGTGTTTTTGGAACTGCTCTTCCTTTTAAACACGCAAGCTATGAACAGAACCTCAACTCGACTGTGGCTACATTCTGGGTTCTCTTAAAGAGCAGGTCTTCCTACTTTTCAATTCTATTTATGATAAACACATGTAGGATCCTTTGCTTTATGTTTGAATACAGTGCCCCGCTCAATGTTGTTAACAAAAGTAGGCTGACTGACAATAACATTGACAGAACATTAGTCAATGGTTTTCTCAGTTTTCTCTCTCTTAGATTTTTGTATACTACATGTTATTTTGTAATTTTTAAAAATTGTATTAGTATGTTAACTGGCATTCTGAAAATAACATCTTTCGACTGAATCTCTTACTCTGTGGTGACCAGATCTGAAATGGAGTAGACATCTAGCAAATGTTAACATTTAAAAGTAATGTATGTGCAGTAACAAAGTAACAACTAGCTGTTAATTGATAATATTGATCCTACAGCGTTTTCAACATTTTTCGAACTACAAAATTGGTTTGAGAGTCTATGTACCAACATGTCATTCCACTTTCAAATCAAACCTAATTGTATTTGTCACATACACAGTTTACAGGTGCAGTGAAATACTTATGTGCTCGCGCCCTTAACAATGCAGTACATTACTCAATAACAATAATAACAATAAAAAGTAAAATATAAAAAGTAATAGAACTAATAAGATATGTAGTATGCACAGTAGAACTGGAATGTATTTACACATACAGTGGATTCAGAGTAGTATTCAGACCCATTGACTTTTTCCACATTTTGTTACCTTTAATGTTTTTATTTAACCCTTATTTTACCAGGTAATTTGACTGAGAACACATGCTCATTTATAGCAACGACCTGGGGAATAGTTACAGGGGAGAGGAGGGGGGGATGAATGAGCCAATTGTAAGCTGGGGATGATTACATGACCGTGATGGTATGAGGGCCAGATTAGGAATTTAGCCTGGACACTAGGGTTAACACCCCTACTCTTACGATAAATGCCATGGGATCTTTAGTGACCACAGAATCAGGACACCCATTTAAGATCCCATCTGAAAGACGGCACCCTACACAGGGCAATGTCCCCCATCACTGCCCTGGGGCATTAGGATATTTTCTTAGACCAGAGGAAAGGATGCCTCCTACTGGCCTTCCAACACCACTTCCAGCAGCATCTGGTCTCCCATCCAGAGACCAACCAGGACCAACCATGCTTAGCTTCAGAAGCAAGCCAGCAGTGGAATGAAGGGTGGTATGCTTACAGCCTTATTCAGAAATGCATTAAATATTCTTGTCCCTCATAAATCTACATACAATACACCATAACGACAAAGCAAAAACACCTTTTTAGAAATGTTTGCATATTTATAAAAAATATACATCTGAAATATCACATTTACAAAAGTATTCAAACCCTTTACTCAGTACTTTGTTGAAGCACCTTTGGCAATGATTACAGCCTCGAGTCTTCTTGGGTATAACGCTACAAGCTTGGTACACCTGTATTGGGGAGTTTCTCCCATTCTTCTCTGCAGATCCTCTGAAGCTCTTTCAGAATGGACGGGGAGTGTTGCTGCACAGCTATGTTCAGGTCTCTCCAGAGATCTCAAGGACATTCAGAGACATCCACTCAAGGACATTCAGAGACTTGTCCCGAAGCCACTCCTCTGTTGTCTTGGCTGTGTGCTTAGGGTACTTGTCCTCTTAGAAGGTGAACCTTCACCCAGTGTGAGGTCCTGAGCGCTCTGGAGCAGGTCTCTCTGTACTTTGCTCAGTCCATCTTTCCCTCGATTCTGACTAGTCTTCCAGTCCCTGCCGCTGAAAAATGGGTCCGAATACTTATGTAAATAAGGTATTTCTGTTTTTTAACATTTGCAAACATTTCTAAAAACCTGTTTTCACTTTGTCATTGTGGGGTATTGTGTATAGATGGGTGGTCAGTGCAAGTAATCTCTAAGGAGCAGATAGTCTCTGAGGTGCAAATAGTCTCTAAGGTGCAGGTCTGTGCAAGGAGACAGCCAGAGTTAGCTGTTCAGCAGTCTGATGGCTGGGTGGTAGTAGTTGTCTCGGAGCCTGTAGGTCTGAGACCCGATGCTATGATACTGCTTGGCATATGGTAACAGAGTGAACAGCCCATGGCTCGGGTGACTGGAGTCCTTGACGATCTTTCAGGCCTTTACATTACAGACACCTAGCAGGGGGTAGATGTCCTCTATTGTCGATGACAGTAGAGGCGATGACATTGTCGATTACAATAGAGGCGTGGTCAATAGGGGTGTGCTCCGCCACCATGTTTCATGTAGTCAACAATCAGCTCCGTGGTTTTGCTGACGTTAAGGGATAGGCTGTTTTCCTGGCACCACTCTGCCATGGTGCCAACCTACTCCCCGTAGGCTGTCTCATCAGTGTCGACGATCAGGCCCACCATCGTTGTCTCGTCTGCAAAAATAATGATGGCTGTGGCGTTGTGTGTGGCCATGCAGTCGTGGTTGTACACGGAATACATGAGGGGGCTGAGCACACATCCCTGGGTGCCCCAGTGTTGTTTATACCCAGGGCCTTGAATTTAGGTTTGAGCTTGGAGGGGACTATGGTGTTGAATGCTGAGCTGTGGCCGATGAACAGCATTCTCACATAGGTGTTCCTCTAGTACATGTGGGATAGGGCAGTGCGTAGAGCAGTGGCGATTGCATCACCTGTGGAACTGTTGGGGTGTTGTGCAAATTGGAGTGGGTCTGACAGTATCAGGTAAGGTTGAGCTGATGTGGTCTTTGATCATCCTCTCAAAGAACTTCATGATGTCAGAAGTGAGTACCACAGAACAATAGTCATTTAGTCTGGTTACCTTAGTTTGCTTGGGTACAGGGACAGTGGTGGACATCTTGAAGCATGGGGGATCACAGACTGGGACAGGGAGAGGTTGAATATGTCCGTGAACCCTTCTTCAAGCTGGTCTGAACATGCTCTGAGGACACGGCAGAGGATAAGGGTCTGGGCCGGCTGCATTGCAGTTGTTCTCAAACCTCTCCTCTGGGACCCCCAGCAGTTCCATGTATTTGATCTATTCCAGAGCTAGCACACCTGATTCAACTTGTCAACTAATCATCAAGCTTTTGACTAGGTCAATCCGGTGACCTAGTTCACGACTACAACAACAGGTCTGGGGTTCCCCGAGGAGAGGACTTAATCCATCGCATGCTCCGATGTTGGCCTTCCAGATCTGGAAGTTGGCAGAGCTAAAGCCTTTAATCATGACATTCGTGTTTTTTTACAGAATATGTCATTGTTGTACTTGTAATGCTCCGGGTGTCGTGGGTGTGGAGTCAAATGCAGGAGACAGAGTTCAATGCTGTGCGTCTTTTAATAGCACCAACGCACCACAGGGTGCTCACAAAAGGTACGTTCCCAAACACAGGGAATCAAAAAATACAATGGAAAAAATCACGACCAGGCACAAACACGTACCTTTACAACAGAGCCGAAGTTTACAATGAAATAATCCCGCACAACAACCAGGCGGGCCGGCTGTCTAATAAAGACAAAACGAATTAACATAAACAGGTGCTACCACTAAACATACAAGGATGGGGAGGAAAACAATCAGTGGCAGCTAATAGGCCGGTGACGACGACCGCCGAGCGCCACCCGCCAGGGAAGGGGAAACACCCTCGGTCAGACTCGTGACAGTACTGTATGTGTGTCTATAGTTTTGTTTAATGTTGTGTTAGTGTATGTAGGTTGTTTTCTCTGAACATTTGTGTTCCCCCTGCTGCTATTGGACTAGGTCTCTCTTGAAAAAGAGATGTTATCTCAATGAGAAAAGCCCTGTATGAATAAAGGTTAAATGGAAAATGTAATAAAAAGAAATGTTTGTCAGACCAGGAGACATCCCAAATATCAATCTTCTCACGAAAATGTCTGTAGTGTGCGAACAGTTTGGCCCCTCTGTGGAAAGATGAGACTCTCACAAACATGATGGTGTTCTCTGTTTTTATTGCCACAAGTGTTATGGGACTCGTCTGAAAGTAACCCGATACCGGGCTGAAAATTGTATAGAAGTGAATATGGCATTTCCACGTCAAAGTTATATGGGTAATTCCCCTTTAGAACATTTTAGATATAGGACAGATACTTCAAAACATACTTCCTTGTTTAATATATTGTCTTACTGTTTTCCATGTATGAATGTGTTATTAAAAGTTTTTTTTCAATGGGCTAATAGCATTAAGGCCAAATTCAATGTTTCATCAAATATTTTTTTCACTATATGTTTTTTATACCTACAGGGGTCCTAAAATTCTTCATCAAATAGCTAAATGATCCTAGGTATGACCATCATAAAGGTCCGTTGCAGCTGTTTATAATTTCAATATCAAATCATTTCTGGGTAACACCTTACTGTGATTGGGTTTAATTAAAATGGTCAAAAAGAAACAAAAATAGCTTCTTAGCAAAGAGCAATTTCTCAAGCATGAATTTTTGCTTGGACTATCAGGGAGTGGACAGAGTGGGGGGTGATTAAACTGAAAACCAGCTGTTATTGGCAGAGAGGTTTGGAACTCTCTTTCTTATTTGTCTATTAACTAATTTACCAGCTGGTGGTGTCACCAGGTAGGACAAAACTCCATCATACCAAAACAGGCTGAAATTTCAGCCATTTCTTTCAACCAGCTCTTACACTGAAAGGGCGTTATCATAATTTTCACAATTTCAAAGTATTATTCCAACCACATAGTGTGGATATAAATAAATATTTTTTTATTTTTTTACTGCACTGGACCTTTAAAACAATGATATATGTTAGTTTAGTAGAGACCCAGCCCTTGGCATTTAGACTCTAGGGGGGTTTAATGTATGTAAAGATATAGAATAAGGATACTATAACACAAACAACTAGTCTAGTGTAAATCATAACCACAACTCAACTAACCAAAGGTCTAAACACTTAAAGTGTTTTACTTCTAAAGTCATGCTGGCACCTTTTCGACACAACAATATGGTAATTACCAGAAATAAATACTCCTGGCGCCACACTGTAATTTTAGTTACCTGTGTAATAGTGATGTGTGAAATTTTTAGCTATGGGTGGAGCCTTATTCTCAGATGCTATTTTTACAACATTGACTATGAAAACATTTCGCCGCACAAGGATAACTAACCAGCCTCATAAAGACGCATGTCGTTGAAGGTAGACATATTGTTGGATTGCATGTTTTCTGTCATGCACCTCTTTGACCGTGTAATTGAAGTCGGGACCTTTAATTACTGGTATGTCACAAAGTTTTTTTCTCTCATTGTTACCTTGTTAATTGCCAGACTTTTTGTATGATTCTTTAGAGAAAGATACCATTACAATTCATAACTAAGTGACATTGCCTTGGAGGATTTTCAGTATCCATAATACCATTCCTTGATGTAGCTACTACACTGAGCAAAAATAGAAGTGTTGGTCCCATGTTTCATGAGCTGAAATAAAAAATCCAAGAAATGTTCCATATGCACAAAAATAATATTTCTGTCAGATTTTGTGCACACATTTGTGGTTATCCAGCCACCTGACAGGTGTAGCAAATCAAGAATCTGAGTAAACAGCATGATCATTACACAGGAGCATCTTGTGCTGGGGACAATAAAATGCAACTTTAAAATGTGCAGTTTTGTCACACAACACAATCCCTCAGATATCTAAAGTTCGGAGGGAGTGTGGAATTGGCATGCTGACTGCAGGAATGTCCACCAGAGCTGTTGCCAGAGAATGTAATGTTAATTTCTCTACCATAAGCCACCTCCAACGTAGCTTTAGAGAATTTGGTAGTATATGTGGTCTGCAGCCTGAAAACAGCAGACCACATGTAACCACACGTGCCTAGGGGGGTGCTGAGGAGTATTTATGTCTGTAATAAAGCCCTTTTGTGGGGAAAAACTCATTCTGATTGCCTGGGCCAGGCTCCTCAGTGGATTGGCCTGGCTGCCAAGTGGCTGGGCCTATGTCTTCCCAGGCCCACCCATGGCTGCACCCCTGCTCAGTCTTGTGAAATCCATAGATTGAGTTGTAACTAATTAAAATCTTTGAAATGGTTGCATGTTGCATTTATATTTTTGTTCAGTATATTTACTTCATGAACAGTTTATATTTTTGTTCAGTATATTTACTTCATGAACAGTTTATATTTTTGTTCAGTACATTTACTTCATGAACAGTTTATATTTTTGTTCGGTATATTAACTTCATGAACAGTTTATACTTTTGTTCGGTATATTAACTTCATGAACAGTTTATATTTTTGTTTGGTATACTTTCTTCATGAACAGTTTAATCTGATGTCTTCCTCCAGGATATTAGGGCTTGCGAAACTTCGGAATTCCCTTGAGCCGTCCTGATTCTCACTAAAGCCACGCAGGTAAAGAAGAGTACTTTTTTTTTAGATGATTTATGGTGACTTCTGAATAAATTCCTTGGCCCTTGCATCACTATGCAGGTAAATAAAATATAAGAAATGCTGTGCCAAAACATTCACAGTCAGGGCATCTTTGCAAGAGACAACCCGTAATGTGGGCCAGCGATAACCAGAGCCTTTTTTTCCTTCTTTGGTAGAAGGTGAGAAGAACAGCTGCCAGCATTTCAGTCGTATTTGTAAGCAGAGTTCTTGGGATAGATAGTGGGGGCCTGGAAGCTAGGGGTTGTTATAAATTACCTGGCGATGAGTGTGATAAACCTTGTCAAAACAGCTCTCTGCTTGAATGGGCAGAGTCAAGATTGTCACCCATCTCTCCCTGCAATCCTTTGTCACAGTCAAGGAGATCAGAATCTGGATGTGGTTGACTTGGGGGCAAAAGATTGTAGTCCATACACTGGTTATTTGTAAGCACATGCAACACCTAGCTATTGTGTGCCTACCAAAGCTGTTCGCCCACAGGGAGGGACATTGTATGATGGGAAGAACTAAATACTGTTCTTTGATCAAGTTTGGTAGAGGCCTGGAGGGATTTGAGAAATAGTTCCATGTCATGCAATCTAAGCACTTTCCATATTCCAACATTACAAGGGTTCCAACTTTGTAGTTAGCGGTTCAGCAGCAAAGCTGGTGAAACCCTGTAGTATTTGTTGGCGTTGATTATTATTTTCCTTCTTCTGGCGGTTTGGTGAAAATGCAAATTCCCATGAGATGCTAAGGCTCAGGAGGGTGCAAGTTTGCAAGATGATAAAATGCCAATGGGCAAGCCTCTCATCCAATAAAATCTCACTTTCATTGTCACATGCACCGAATTACAACCTTACCGTGAAATGCTTACTTACAAGCCCTTTAACCAACAATGCAGTTCAGGAAAGAGTTAAGAAAATATTTACCAAATAAACTCAAGTAAAACATTATAAAAAGTAACACAATTAAATAACAATAACGTGGCTATATACAGGGGGTACCAGTCCCGAGTCAATGTGAGGGGGTACGGGTTAGTCGAGGTAATTTGTACATGTAGGTAGGGGTAAAGTGACTATGCATAGATAATAAACAGCGAGTAGCAGCAGTGTAAAAACAAAGGGGTAAATAGTCCAGATGGCCAATGTAGTAATTGTTCAGCAGTCTTATGGCTATGGGGTAGAAGTTGTTAAGGAGCATATTTGGTGCACTGCTACCTCTTGCCGTGTGACAGTAGAGAGAACAGTCTATGACTTGGGTGACTGAAGTCTTTGACAATTTTTTGGGCTTTCCTCTGACACGCCTAGTAAATAGGTCCTGGATGGCAGAAAGCTTGGCCCCAGTGATGTACTGGGCCGTACGCACTACCCTCTGTAGCGTCTCATAGTCAGAGGCCGAGCAGTCGCCTTACCAGGCGGTGATGCAGCTGGTCAGGATGCTCTCCATGGTGCAGCAGTAAAACTTTTTGAGGATCAGGGGACCCATGCCAAATTTATTCAGTCTCCTGAGGGGAAAAATGTGATGTCATGCGCTCTTCATGACTGTCTTGGTGTGTTTGGACCATGATAGTTAGTTGGTGATGTGGACACCAAGAAACTTGTAACTCTCGACCCACTCCACTACAGCCCCGTCGATGTTAATGGGGGCCTGTTTGGCCCGCCTTTTCCTGTAGTCCACGATCAGCTCCTTTGTCTTGCTAACATTGATGGAGAAGTAGTTGTCCAGGCACCACACTGCCAGGTCTCTGACCTCCTCCCTATAGGCTGTCTCATCATTGTTGGTAATCAGGCCTACCACTGTTGTGTCATCAGCAAACTTAATGATGGTGTTGGAGTCGTGTTTGGCCACGCAGTCGTGGGTGAACAGGGAGTACAAGAGGGGACTAAGCACGTACCCATGAGGGGCCCCAGTGTTGAGGATCAGCGTGGCAGATGTGTGTTGCCTACCCTTACCACCTAGGGGCAGTGGGTCAGGATGTCAGGGATCCAGTTGCAGAGGGAGGGCTTTAGTCCCAGGGTCCTTAGCTTAGTGATGAGCTTCGTGTCAAAGAACAGCATTCTCAAATAGGTGTTCCTTTTGTCCAGGTGGGAAAGGGCAGTGTGGAGTGATGTTGAGTTTGCGTCATCTGTGGATCTGTTAAGGGTGGGCCAATAGGAGTGGGTCTTGGTTATCCGGGATGATGCTGTTGAAATGAGCCATGAGCAGCCTTTCAAAGCACTTCATGGCTATCAATGTGAGTGCTACGGAGTGGTAATCATTTAGGCAGGTTACCTTCGCTTCCTTGGGCACAGGGACTATGGTGGTCTGCTTGAAACATGTAGGTATTACAGACTCGGTCAGGAAGAGGTTGAAAATGTCAGTGAAGACACTTTCCAGTTGGTCCGCTCACACTTTGGGTACACGTCCTGGTAAATCGTGATGTCATTCAAATGATCAGAAATACGTTATGATTGAAAAATTGTCACTTTAAGAGCTTTCACACTGTATATATCAGATTTACATCTAAATGTTGTAAAAATGATCAATTAAAAATGAAACTATTTTTGAAAATATGCAAAAGTGATTTTAGCCTTCTAAATGAGAATTGTGTTTTGTACAAACTTGTGCCCAGACAGTAGCCACACCCAAGTGAGCTCAGAGTTCGTGTCTACATGACGGAACTGCCTCCAAGGCCAGAGTGCTTAAAAGGACTCGATAACGAAATGTACATTCGACCAGAGAACGTGAGGCCGTGGCCCACACGTTGAAATGGTTAAAACTACAAGACCAGACAGCGTGGAGCGGTGGCTACACGGCTGAAAATGGTAAGACCCTCTGAAACTCTCAACGAGGGAAGAAGGTAAAGACTAGACCAAACATTCACAGTCTGCAGCTGTGCATGTATAGTAGTCTAGGAGATTTGACCAAAGATGAGAGGGAAGAACTGATCCCTCTCACCTCCGTGTGGTACACCTGAGTTATCTATTCAAACAAACACTCCAAGACAGAAGAAGCCTACAACTAAGAAAGACATTTTGACCTCTGGTTGACAACCAGAGACTTACATCGAACCACTTCCCATCGAACCATCAAGTTCAACACAGAGACGACAAAGACATCTAAATATACACAACCGTTTGGGGTCACTTAGAGATTTCCTTGTTTTTGAAGGAAAAGCAAAAAAAATGTGTCCTTTTAAAATAACATAAAATTGTAGGTAATTATTAGATAAAAAGCAGTCATCTGATTAATGATAGTCACGTCACAACACAGTTTGTAATGTCCCGTTGGTAGTATAATCTTGATCGTATATCATCCATTTTGTTTTCCAATGATTGCACGTTGGCCAATAGAACGGATGGTGGTGGAGGTTTACTCACTTGCCTACGAATTCTCGGAAGGCAGCCCAACCCTCACCCCCTAGATCCTAGATCAGCACACTTTTTCTAAGAGGTGTTATGGATACGGGGCCCACTTCTCTGCTAAAAACATGCCAGGGTCTTATTGACCAAATGTATCTTTGTTTTTTGTGCCATACATTAAACATTTAATTTTCATTCAATGCATCACACATGGTCCTGAACTTTCACAATTCACGCAAATGACGGGGATTTGGGCCTAGTATTGCAGTATATCCTTCAGGTCGGACTTCGAGGTGAGTAATCACTGTTCTGATGACCAGAAGTTATTTTCGGTCATAAGAGATGGTAGCAGCAACAGTATGGACAAATTAAGTTAAAAAATAAGTTATCAACAATACAACAATAACTTACAATATAGCACAGTTGGTTAGGAGCCCGGCAGCCATCCCCTCCGGCGCTATTCTATTCTCAGGCAACGCCATGCCAATTTGCCACATGGTGGCGCTATAACAAGCAATTGAAAATGCACATTTTTAAAGGTCACGTCCCTCACCCTGTGTGACCTAGAATGCTGTACATAGGTCGCTCTCCTCACAAGGAACACATTTTCTTCAAGGACCCATAACAGCTGCCATTATGGATTTTCCACCATTTAGAATTTTGTGAAAAACACTCTGGCACCGAATAACCGATCTGTACGAAACTTGATATGTGGCATATACAAAATGTCCGTTATTGACCAATAAACATTCACATGGGCATGGTCTAGCACGTAAATGCCTATAAATCAGTCACAGATATTCGTATTGTAATAAAACGTTGTATACATGTTGCAAACACTGTCAAGACTCAACATATGCAAACACTTTCATATCGACCACACGGTGGGACTATAACAAGCACATTTTTATATCTCTTGATCTGTTTGAGTCAGAGTGATGAAATTTGGCACACATGCTATGGATATGAGTGTAGCTAACCTGTAAAGTACGGTTGAGTTTGACCACATTGTGGTGCTGTTGGGCAGGAAAAAACAGTCATGCAAGCTCATTGGCTCATAGTGGCCATACTGTTTCAGCTAGAGTCTTGGAAAATATTAGAATATATGCATCCATAGATGCTATATACAACAATTGGTGCCATTAGGTCCAGTGGTTCTGGAGAAGAAGATGTTTGAAGTAGTCAACATCATTGAAAATGTTCCAAAATCATATTATATTGCTTGATCAGTTTGATTTAGAGTTATTATATTTGGCAAGCATGATACACATTACAGAAGTAACTCATCTTAGAGCAATTTTTCACATTTTTCCAGATTGTGACACAGTGGGCATACAACTGAATCCCAGCATTGTTGCTTGTATGTCACACCCTGATCTGTTTCACCTGTCCACTTGTCTCCACCCCCTCCAGGTGTCACCTATCTTCCCCATTATCCCCTGGGTATTTATACCTGTATTTCTTTCTGTCTGTGCCAGTATGTCTTGTTTTGTCAAGTCAACCAGCGTGTTACTCCATGTTCCTACTTTTTCATTTTCTCTGTTTTTGCTAGTCCTCCCGGTTTTGACCCTTGCCTGCCTTGACTCTGAACCCGCTAGCATGACCATACTGCCTGCCCTGACCTCGAGCCTGCATGCCACTCTGTACCTCCTGGACTCTGACCTTGTTATGATCTTTTGCCTGTTCACGACCATTCTCTTGTCTGCCCCTTGGATACTAATAAATATCAGAGACTCGAACCATCTGCCTCCCATGTCTGCATCTGGGTCTAGTCCTGTGCTCTTATACTTGCAGTTATATTTTATTTTGTCTTGGTCAAAACACTATTGTCCTCATAGCCAAGGGTATTTCGGTAGCTCTACATTTTTTAGCAGTGTTGTTTTCCATTTATAAGGATGTGCAGTACAAGTTATGTAAGGTCAAATTGTGTTGTTTAAAATAAAGTACCCCATTTGTAATGTCCTATTCCCAAACACATGAAAGGCTAGGTTGTACTCCACCAAATGTTTCCCAAATCTAAACATAACATTTTTTTCACATAGCCAGACAGTTAACCACGTAATGACCATGATAAGACTGTTCTTTATCAGGCTAGAGAAAATGCTTTGAGGATAAGGTTCTGTGGGTACTAATTAAGACGATATAGTCAGTCAGAGCTTGGAGAGAGCAACTTCGTGTTTAATTGCTTAAATCAATATGATAAGATGCTCTTTAAATGTCTGTGCTGGTCAGAGGAAGTATGCCGGCATTGTGAAAAGGCATTCGCTGTTTACTTATTTTCCAGTCAAGCCTTCCATTTAAAAGATCCAATCGTGCACAAACATCAAAATGGAGACTGAGAAAAAAACTAAACAATACTATACAAATTACATAGAATATATCTTTTTAAATTGCAGATTTACAAGATGATAGAGAATTTCTGGGGCATTGCAAGGAGATGGCCAAACTTGAAGAGAAAAGGTGAATGAAAACAGTTGTGAGTTATCAGTGGATGTCTCCCCATACTCATCAGACTAGACTGCTCAGAACCAGCACTATCTCATAATCATTACCATTACAGATGAAAGCCAAAAGCCAATTCAGAATGGCTCCAATTGCCTCAATTAAATACGTGTGGTTGAATGATAATATCTTTTCCTGAAAAAGAAAAAAAAGAAAAAGAAAAAGGCTTCAGCATTAAATAACCAAAAACAATCAAATGCAACTTTGATGTTGTTGTTCTACCAAATCTTAGGAATACATCTGGGGGAGAAATGGTGTTTGGGCCGAGCCGGCAGGCGCCGCTGGACCTCTGTGTAGCGAGCCATGGGGTCGGCCCTGGTTTCTATAGATACCATGGAGTTCCTGCTGGCAGGCTGAGGACACCACAGTGTTCCCACCCACAGAGAGAGAGAGAGCTCTACTCCACCAGACCAGACCTTTCAGAGCCATCCAAGTGCAGTCCCGGCACGGCCTGCATCAAAACCAGCTGAGGATGAGTGTAGCGTGTCCAGCACTCATGCACATACACATTTGTAATGCAATGCTATTCTGGAGACAAACTTAATTGTTGAGTAAACTAACATGCTATTAGTACTCATGGTGGAAAACTATTACTGAACCTTCCTCAGATTATTCTGTATTCGGTAAAAATGTGTCACTCAACTGTATACAAAAGAAAAGTAACTCCAGTGCACATAATGTAAGTTATGTAACTTACTGTAGAAAGTGAGTTTCTTGATAACATGATCGTAACTCTTTTGGTGATGGAGAGTAATCTTCTCATTTTAGTACCATCAATTGATATGCAATGGCAGGTGCAGGACTGACTATTTCACAGCTGAGGAGCATCTCACAGGACAGTTTTCAGTGGAGTTTCCCCCTGCCTACACAGCCACTGAGGCATGCCAAACAGAATACTCCCTGATTAGACTAGGCTGCTGGGGCAGCAGATATTTCTTCAGTTGCTAGACATTACAGGAACAAATAAACAAGGCATTGATTTTCCCATCTTAAGTCAACAAAATACAGAGGTCAACCTTTCTCGCTATTTACCCTGGCCCAATTATCATTAGGATGTTGTGCAGCTGCAGGAAATGACATGGCAGACATATTGGAGCTAGATATGTAGACTTTTTGATCACCAAACAAAGGAACTGACTGACTCTGCCACTTAAGGTCTAAGTCACCACAAATTACAAGTGAATAAACTCTTCTTTCCTTGTTTGATAAAGGTTTAATTTGTGTTTTCATGTAGTAAACTGTTGTTCTCAATATTTCTCATTGGCACCGAAATTAGAATTGCGAAAAAATCTGATATACTAGGTTTGAGACTGGTTTGGTGCCCTGTAGACTCCTTTCTTGTTCTACACTCGCTGTATGTGGGGCCATCTGTTTACAGGACTGTAATATTGTAGCAGGCATTATGCATGGTATTCGACAATGCCCTCCTATGGTACTTGGCTAAGCTCAGACTGAAATAAACCATAGTCTACAATGTCTGCTACACAGATATTGTTGCAATTATTAACATTAAATCATTATCACTATAATCGTTCAATTGACTTCAGTAACAAAACCCTTTTGATTGTGAAAGTAACTGAAAAGATATATAGGCCTTTATTGAAACATACGTAATGGTGGTCAACTAGGCCAGGAAACTGTTAGCCAATGAAGCATAGTTCCCGATGACCAATGCTGACAATAACCTTTGAAAGTCTAGCAAAGTAACATACAATCATGAACTGCAGTCATTCCTTCTCCAAGCAACACATTCCCGGTTTTGAACTAAACTGCTTGTGAAGTGTGAAGTGTGAAGGAAACTGACTATACCTGGTTGGAGCCCTGCCAATTAATTGCATAGAGCAAGACTGACAGTTCTGTGAGTGTATAAGACATAAGGTCAGTCGGCTGCTGATGAGCCAATTTGGCCCACGGTCTTTCAAAATGAGATTTGATTGCCGATTAGGCGGAGTGATAGTTGAAGTTTATTATTCCAAAGGTTGAGTGGCTCTAATCATAGTCTCCAGCACTAAGGGATTTGCTGCTACTGTGGAAGGAGTGCTATCCACAGCCATTTTCACTGTGTTTACATAAACTAGCCAGTTACTTGCATAGTTTACTTTAGTGCCAACATGTGGGTCACAGTGGTTTAATAATGTAGTCCACTTAATTGTGTAATTGAGTTATTTAAAAGCTGTGTTTATTTTACTGAAGCCCTATCAAAAGGTTTATAAATTGCCATGGTAAAATGTACAGAACATTATGTTTTAAAGGACATGCAGTTATAAAAAGAGGAGGAGAAATGGTTTGTATATAACAGGATATCACGATAGCAGCTCAAACAGAGTCATTACAGATGAAAGTGGACTGGTACAACATGGCCATTTTAAGATCATTACAAATCAATTGGTTTTGATCTCTGTGTACTTTATTTAGGATGAGATAGAAAAATGCAGCCTTAAGTGCAAATCATTCATTGACATTAATTGATGTCAGGTTAAGTCTGTTGATGTCAAGTCAGAATATGTCCCAAAGTATGTAAGTGAGGGAGAGAACTGAAGACTAAGTCTGTTGATGTCAAGTCAGAATATGTCCCAAAGTATGTAAGTGAGGGAGAGAACTGAAGACTAAGTCTGTTGATGTCAAGTCAGAATATGTCCCAAAGTATGTAAGTGAGGGAGAGAACTGAAGACTAAGTCTGTTGATGTTGATGTCAAGTCAGAATATGTCCCAAAGAATATGTCCCAAAGTATGTAAGTGAGGGAGAGAACTGAAGACTAAGTCTGTTGATGTCAAGTCAGAATATGTCCCAAAGTATGTAAGTGAGGGAGAGAACTGAAGACTAAGTCTGTTGATGTCAAGTCAGAATATGTCCCAAAGTATGTAAGTGAGGGAGAGAACTGAAGAGCAACATATATGTTCCCATTAGAAGTTTAAGGGAAAATGCAATGAGTCCGTAGTTGGGGAAACATTTAATGTTA
This sequence comes from Oncorhynchus gorbuscha, assembly GCF_021184085.1. NCBI lineage: Eukaryota > Metazoa > Chordata > Actinopteri > Salmoniformes > Salmonidae > Oncorhynchus > Oncorhynchus gorbuscha. The sequence continues at coordinate 19,477,775 of NC_060189.1, read as the reverse complement.
GTGCAGAGAATAATCTATGACATATTATGAACTTTGACAGAAGTTTGAAGGAAATACATCAAATTGCCCCTAGGGCACTCACGGCCTACTTAACGACAAACAGACTCTACCAGGGCTTTCACAACAGGCATTTGTAGAGCCAATAGTTAACTGGAAGGTGAACATTTAGGTTAAGTTACCTGAAATGAGAAAGTGCTGTTAGAACCCTTTCAAGTCCTCAATTCAAACACCCTGTGTCACTCTGCCCGGTGATAGCCGTGAAAAACAGTTTTGATGATGTCGTCAATGGAACATAATCAGATTGTTCTTTTTGCGCCTTGCTACAGGGCACTTCTTCTACATCCTGTCAAACTCACACAGTTTAATGTCCACACACACACACACACACACACACACACACACACACACACACACACACACACACACACACACACACACACACACACACACACACACACACACACACACACACACACACACACACACACACACACACACACACACACACACACACACACACAACACAACACAGGCTACCAGCCTCTCCAAAATAAGATGAGGGAGAGGGAACAAGACAAGCAGGAACAGGCCTTTTGCCATGCTTACTCTGCACCTTTACACGTCCTGCAGGTGAACCGTGTCCAGGCAACACTGTTGAGAGCCGTCACTCATAGCAGATAGAGGCTACAGATAAAGACATACTCACTTAACTTAGTCCCATATATACACAGACAGAGTTAGTGTCATTATGTCTTAACAAGACACAGACAGAGTTAGTGTCATTATGTCTTAACATAGTCCCAGATATACACAGACAGAGTTAGTGTCATTTGTCCATGCAGATATACACAGACAGAGTTCTGTCATTACCTTAACATAGTCCCAGATATACACAGACAGAGGTGAATGTCTTAACATAGTCCCAGATATACACAGACAGTGTCATTATGTCTTAACATAGTCCCAGATATACACAGACAGAGTTAGTGTCATTATGTCTTAACATAGTCCCAGATATACACAGACAGAGTTAGTGTCATTATGTCTTAACATAGTCCCAGATATACACAGACAGAGTTAGTGTCATTATGTCTTAACATAGTAGATATACACAGACCATAGTCCCAGATATGTCATTATGTCTTAACATAGTCCCAGATATAACTTAGTCCCAGTCCCAGATATACACAGACAGAGTTAGTGTCATTATGTCTTAACATAGTCCCAGATATACACAGACAGAGTTAGTGTCATTATGTCTTAACATAGTCCCAGATATACACAGACAGAGTTAGTGTCATTATGTCTTAACATAGTCCCAGATATACACAGACAGAGTTAGTGTCATTATGCCCATGCACAACTGCAGTATTTCTTTCAAATTCAATGTCTTTAACAGCCACTTTTAAAACAACGTAAAAAATGAAATCGTGTACAGATTCCAAAGAACACACTTTCCCTGCCGTGTTTCAAACACAACTTCCTGTTTAATGGCTAACAGTTTCCTGCCACGCTATTTCCTTATAGAAAGTTAATTTCTCCAAATGTTAATGTATTTTTATTATTATTAAAATGTTTTTCTCAGCGGTAACATTCCATGCTTCCTTCCTGACCCAAAACAAAGCATTTCTCTCTCTGTGAGTGTCTTTGGGGTCATTTCAAGTGTGCCCATCTTTAATTTGGAAAATCACATTTACAGGCCTAGCGGGGAAAGGACTGTTGTTCTGACTCCATTTTCAGCTTTTCGGGGCAAAAAAGTAACAATCTTTCATCCTTAATAAGGCCATATTTCACGGTGAATGCATGACCACTTAAACAGTTCACCTTGCCTTATCCAAATCACATTTCTCCTGATTGGGATAACTGATACCCACACATTTCAAATGGAGAGCAATGTCTGAAGGCCAAAGGATTAACATGATATATTGTGTAAAAGGAAATAATAAAATACTATGGTGTAGCTGACATTCTGAGAGCATGTCCACTTCTGAGGTTTGGTTTCCAGTGAACTGGCCTGAGCTGACACTGCAAATGTGACTGAGCCATATGGAATCCCTTTTGGCCTCGCATACAGCACAGTACTCCTCTTCCACGCTAACAAGGTGCAGTTTTGGCAAATTTAGCTGATCACTCCTATGTCTTTTACTAGTACATGGGATACCCTAGGTGCCTTCATCAAGCACATGATCTAGTAGTCATTTGATAGTTTTGAAAATGATATGGGGAGCCAGCCTGGTTTTAATTTAGACGCTTGCATGCTAGTCAGAGATGACTTGTTTTATTGGAAATCTTGTTCATATAATCCCTTTGACCTCTGACAGGTCCCATAGGGCTCATGGGTACATCCAGGAAGCAACACTCTGCTGGAGTCTGTCAACGGTATGGGTTGTCACTATATACCCATCCTACAAAGGAAGGAAGTATGATTCTTTCTGTCCAAATATGCGATTCTATATACTACCCGTAACTGCCCACTGTTAGCCTAAAACATACACTAATACTAACACATATATGTACTTGATTATCAATTCCAGCAGTATAGACAGTTGTCTCACATGCAAAGATGTGTAGAGTTTACAAAACACCCTCAGTACAATATTGGGGTGTAGGCTATGTCTTGTCATGGCCATGCTTTGGAAATGTTTTATTTTGTTTGTTGCACCACTTTACATTAAATGTCATCCTTTACATGGTAATTTCATTGGCAGGCATAGTGTCTGTGTCTACCAGTACACTTAGTCATCATTAATACCTGATAATCATCTGGGAAGGTAAGTGAGACAGTTTGTTAGCTAAGGTATAAGCACACACAAATATGCTCGCTGACTGTACAAAACAATAGGAACAACATCCCAATATTGAGTCCCCTTTATCTACAGTGATTGAAGTAGATTTAATAGGTTAGGTTTAGGGTTAGGGTTAGGGTTAGGGTTAGGGTTAGGGTTAGGGTTAGGGTTAGAGACAGCAGGGATTCAAATTGTAGAACCCAGTTCCTATATTTGAATATAAAAATGTATTTTATCAAACAAAACTATGCTACATTTTATCTCTGGGACCTCAAGAACCTCAAGAACATTTTATCTCTGGGACCTTTATCTCAAAATTACTGAATGTAAGTACATCATGTACCGTCAGAGGTGGATGTATTAAACCAGTTGCCGTGATAAAAGTGTTTTTATTGTTCTCCTCAAACAATAGCATGGTATTTTTCACTGTAATACAGTAGCTACTGTAAATTGGACACAGCAGTGAGATTAAAAGAATTGACGCATTCTGCCCATATAAAACATGTCTATGTCCTGGAAAGTTGGCTGTCACTTACAACCAGTGGCGACTCGTCATTCAGGGCAGGTGGGGCTTACCTGTTTTGCATGTTATTTTGCCATTAATACTTGTCACATATCAGTTTGCAAACAATATAATATATATATATATATATATATATATATATATATATATATATATATATATATATATAATTGTTAAAGCCGCATACAAACAGGCAGCTCCAAAATGCAGGTGTTTCAGCCTAGCTCAGTGCTTTCTGTGGTGGTGGGGCCGGCCAGCAGAAAATAGGAGGATTGCACAGTGATTGGCTCCGCGTTGCACCGTGATTGGCTCAGTGTTCTGTCACTCATAGGGACCCTACGTCACTCGCCTTTAGTAAGGGTAGATGTGAGCCCTTTGGGCCCTACCATAGACTTAGATTAGAAGTGCACTTCCAAGATGGCTCAAGGTCGTTAGCCACAGATACAATTACGTCAAATAACGTTATATCTACAGTAGCTTTGACATTTTACTTCATAAATCAGGGAGACAATCTACTGGCAATCCTTTTTAATCCTTGTCATATGAAGAGAAATAATGAAGAGAAATTATAGATAAAACATATCGGTGCTCATCGGACATAGACATTACACAACAAGTTGGAAATAGCTAATTCAACAATGAGTTGTTCGGAAGGAATCGGTGACGGTGGCTAACTGCAAGTATTGCAACTGGGAAGTCAGACTCTGAAAATACGTTTTGAATGGGCATCCAACTCGGAATTGTAAAAGCCTTTCTTATTCTTTGATGACAAAATTTGCCAGCAAAAGGACCGCCGCGCACAACAAGGTGAGTCCAAAAATGTCTTATATGCTGCTGCATAAATGATGTAATATGCAGGAAGATATGGTCAGCCATATCAGCTAGGTTTTTAAAAAAGTAAACGAATTAATTGTTTTGCTGCCAGACAAGGCCCCGCTGATAGCCAGGTGTAGCGGTGGTCAGGATTCACTCCATGCTGCTGGAAAGAAAGCTCTGCTGTTGGAACAGCTTTATGTAGGCCCTAACAGTTTGTGGGCACCGCTTGTTGCCGTTATAGTGCAATTCATATATTGTTTGTTGTTGTGTTGTGTAGTGGCTTTGCTGGCATGCATCTAAAAAAACAAAGTTTAGCTGTACATGCGTGTGCTCATAATAGAATTAGACATCCTACTTGTGTGTAAATAATACCACAAAAATATTCAGTTGTCATGCAAATTAAATGACTGTTATTTATTAGGCATCATTTCAGCCATTTTAATAGAGCTTGACAGCATCAAACCTACAAATGTACGTTTTAAATCATGTGAGGCCAAAGAAACTCTAACATGTTGCTTTAGAGCTATGCACAAATCTAGCTGAAATATCAATAATAAATAATAGACTTAGTCAGGAGGGTATACCATGATATTAGGACTTTGGTTTGCAATAAAAGAGAAGGTTCTTTTCATGGACATGGGTTGATATTCTGACGTAAAGCTGGCATTCTGTTTCTGTTTAGACTAATAATGTAATGCATCTGGCATGAGGGTCTGTGCTAGTTGACCAAAGGCATTGCGCAAGATTTTTTTAAAATAACCTGATATTTCTGCCCCTAATCAGTTTAAGATGAACCTCCTTTGTAACAAGTACTATTTGCTAGATCTATCAGACAAAACCTCTTTGTAGACTTACAGAGCCATTAATATAGACATATAATCATAGGTCTCTTTCAGAGGAGTCTGCTCTCGGAAGCCAAAGCCTGGCCCCCTTCAAAGTCCAAGTGTGATTTACAAATGGCTTACTGAAAAGGAGTGACGGACGACATGAAAGATGTCTGGCGTTTCCCCAATGCGTGGAATATTCATTATATTCCAAGCGTTTCGTAAGACATGAGCACTCCCAAAGACAACACATACACAGACACACACACGGCGCTATACAACTGTTGTCATTCCACTGTATCACTTCAGACATCTATTGTAAAAATTGAAAAAGAACATAGTGAGGGATTTTTCATTTTCGAAATATGGAAATGATCAGAAAGTTGATGTGTTGTTTTTCCCATGTATATTTCATATATGCCCTGTCTAAATTGCCACTGTTCATAAATCTAACACATGTATCTAAATCCTCAAACTTGAATCCATCCTCATAAAAAGTTCACCTGACACCCCTAGAGGTCAAGCAGTTTAATCCATCTGGAGAGGAGTCCTATTCTCGGGAAGAGGGGCCAGTCAGAACGACACAGTCAAACCTGTACCAGGATCCCCAGTCAAAGCAAGTTTGGAGCTGCCTTTTGAAAAACAATGACGCAATATCTAATGTGGCTCATTTGAACACTTGGCTGGCTGTGAATGGTCACATTTCCCAACGCTAAAAGAAGGGTCCAGCGCCAAACCCAGCGGAGGTGAGACTGTGCCACTTCCACTGGCGCCTCAGCTCACCTGGGTAACGTCACACCAGGGTCTGACCGACAGCCTCCACAGTCAAACAACAGACTCATGCCTTGACACACACTGCCACAAACACACACTTTCCAGTTATTCACTGAAAATGCTCTGGTTCAATAATTCCACTGAACTTAATGTTTCAGGGTGGGTAGATCTAAATCGGATTTTGACATTTTGGAAGATTGTTTGTTAGAATGACAGGTTGTTGGTAATGTTAAAAGCATGCAACACTTGGTAACATGGAAATATTTATGAAAATAGGATTCATATTTAATAAACACACTGTATCTATTCAATTGAAAACGTTAATAATTTGAACTACTGAGAATATGTCTTTAATCATCACTATTCAAACGGGTGGTGCCTTATAACTCAGTTGGTAGAGCATGTTGCTTGTAACACGTGGGTAGTGGGTTTGATTCCTGGGACCACCCAAACATAAAATGTATGCACGCATGACTCTCACTTTGGATCAAATCTTCTGCAAAATGGCAGGTATTATTTTATAATACAATAAAATATATATTGTTGACTCCTAATCCCAAAACCCTTTCTAAAAGTCATATAGCATACATTATACCTCTGTAAGAATAAAATAAGATTTGTCCCCCCAAAAAATATATGCAAACTTTCACTATCATGATGTGCTTAAGGATGTATAATATGAATGATGAAAATGAGTGAAAAATCACCCGATTTAAATGGTCACGCTGAGGATGATATGTGCGTTATTGAGTACTTGTCTTTATGTACACATTTATGTGAGATTGATAGCTATGTGATGTACAGCTGTGGATGTGTCCATGCATCACAGGAGGCTGCTGAGGGGAGGACGGTTCATACTAATGGCTGGAACGGAGCAAATGGAACGGCATCAAACACCTGGAAACCATGGAAACCATGGAAACCATGTTTGATGTATTTGATACCATTCCACTTATTCCGCGCCATTACCACGAGCCCGTCCTCCCCAATTAAGGTGCCACCAATCTCCTATGCATGCATATATCCTTATCCATGTGTGTGTGTATGTGTGTGTTTATGTGCCTGTGCGTGCGTATAGCGTAGCGTAGCGTGTGTGAGAGAGAGAGAGGCATAGCAGGGATTATGCTGGTCGCTGGTAACCCACAGAGAGAGGTAACGGTGGGACATGGGCTACAGCGGCTTAATTATACAGCTTGGTGAGTACCACTGAGTGTGACTCCACTTGCAGAAAGCAAACACACAAATAAGATCTTGTGTCTCAAATGGCCAACCGTCAACCTAAACAAAGGGCTGGTACGGCTAGAAAAGACAAGGAATGAAAAGAACCCCACATCACCCTGTGTGGCTGCAATCTCTACTCAAATAAGTTCTGGGTTCAGGTACAGGTTTCAGTGGTATTAGTTGAACTCACTTCATGGCAAATTCTGTCCACTACATAAAGAGTTGTGTGATATAATCCAGAAAATGAACTTTGTTGAAACTCAAACTGTCGATCAGCCATTTTTACAAATAGCAGATATGAATAAACCCTTTTGGGTTAATATGAATAATTGTTCAGGATATTTCATATTTATAGTTCTACATTTCTGTTTTTGTTATTTTTGAGTTGATATGTGTTTATTAAATGGTCATTCCCCCCTGACCTATGAAATGACTATTTTAGTGCACTATGTCCGCATTGTATTTATCAACGCACAGGAAGCAAACCTCTAATTGTCATACCGCTGGAAAATATTTTAAGTTATGTTATTCTATTTATTTAACTGCAAATGAAGCATTTAAATCAAATAATATCTTCCAGTTGTGCCCCAAAACAAGCTATAATATGGGTGATTAAGCTATTCACTTGAAAGGAAGAAACACAAACTTGACAGAACAGGGAAAAAGTTACATGATTTTAAGTGAGACATTATAACACAAATTTTAGTAGTGTCAACAATATATTTATTACACATTTTGATATTAATAAACTATTTTTAAGTCTCAATCCTCTTTGAGTGATGTGGTCTTCATCCATGCAGAGCATTTTGTTGTGATTGTCTGTACTCCTTTGAAATGTATAGGAGGCAACACAGATTGAAGACCGTGTAGAGGTTTAGCATTGAGAGATGTTAGTGCCATCCCGCTGTCTACAAAAGAGCCTCTTGTTTTGGTAGAAAAAATATTTTATAAGTATTTTATAGAGGACATTATAGGGATGGAATTATAGGCTATGCAGTAGGTTTTGTGTGGAGTGACTATTCTAGTCAGTGTGGATAGTACTGTATCATCAGAGGTATGGAACACACAGACAGTAAAACACTGTCCTAGAGGCACTTGCCATCTTCACTTGTCTTAACTCAGCACATACACTGCCACCTCCTGGCTTGTGTTCATCAGTTCAACCCACCACACACCCCACCTCCTTTTCCATCTGTCTTACTTGAGGAATGGTAAGGTGATCTCCAGGCCCTAAGTGCTTTTTGCTGTCAGTGGTGTTGACATGCGTTGCAATAGAAGCCACCAGGCTACTTTGCCAGAGGAGGGGAGGGATCCCTCTAGTCTAGACTGCCTGAGCATCCACACTCATCCACACTCTCTCCCAGGTTGCCTAGGCTCCCCCAGTCAAGTTAGAGAGGGAAGTGAGGAAAGCCCTGTATGCAGTATTCTTACATGGAGGGGGGTTTGAAACAAGGAGGAATGTCAGTTAACTTTATTGTCACTCATAAAATGGCTACTGCTGAGATATTACAAAGTAAGTCCACATTTATTTCTAGATGTGGAACAAATAAGAGAAAGGAAGAGGTTTTCATCTTTGTATTTCACTGTCAGATATTAGATCCATGAGCTGGAGTGTGGACATGAATCTAGGGTTAGGGTTATGGTTGAGCTGGAGTGTGGACATGAATCTAGGGTTAGGGTTATGGTTGAGCTGGAGTGTGGACATGAATCTAGGGTTAGGGTTATGGTTGAGCTGGAGTGTGGACATGAATCTAGGGTTAGGGTTATGGTTGAGCTGGAGTGTGGACATGAATCTAGGGTTAGGGTTATGGTTGAGCTGGAGTGTGGACATGAATCTAGGGTTAGGGTTATGGTTGAGCTGGAGTGTGGACATGAATCTAGGGTTAGGGTTATGGTTGAGCTGGAGTGTGGACATGAATCTAGGGTTAGGGTTATGGTTGAGCTGGAGTGTGGACATGAATCTAGGGTTAGGGTTATGGTTGAGCTGGAGTGTGGACATGAATCTAGGGTCAGGGTTATGGTTGAGCTGGAGTGTGGACATGAATCTAGGGTTAGGGTTATGGTTGAGCTGGAGTGTGGACATGAATCTAGGGTCAGGGTTATGGTTGAGCTGGGGTGTGGACATGAATCTAGGGTTAGGGTTATGGTTGAGCTGGAGGGTGGACATGAATCTAGGGTTAGGGTTATGGTTGAGCTGGAGTGTGGACATGAATCTAGGGTTAGGGTTATGGTTGAGCTGGAGTGTGGACATGAATCTAGGGTTAGGGTTATGGTTGAGCTGGAGTGTGGACATGAATCTAGGGTTAGGGTTATGGTTGAGCTGGAGTGTGGACATGAATCTAGGGTTAGGGTTATGGTTGAGCTGGAGTGTGGACATGAATCTAGGGTTAGGGTTATGGTTGAGCTGGAGTGTGGACATGAATCTAGGGTTAGGGTTATGGTTGAGCTGGAGTGTGGACATGAATCTAGGGTTAAGGTTATGGTTGAGCTGGAGTGTGGACATGAATCTAGGGTTAGGGTTATGGTTGAGCTGGAGTGTGGACATGAATCTAGGGTTAGGGTTATGGTTGAGCTGGAGTGTGGACATGAAGCTGTGGATGTGGTTATGGTTGAGCTGGAGTGTGGACATGAATCTAGGGTTAGGATTATGGTTGAGCTGGAGTGTGGACATGAATCTAGGGTTAGGGTTATGGTTGAGCTGGAGTGTGGACATGAATCTAGGGTCAGGGTTATGGTTGAGCTGGAGTGTGGACATGAATCTAGGGTCAGGGTTATGGTTGAGCTGGAGTGTGGACATGAATCTAGGGTTAGGGTTATGGTTGAGCTGGAGTGTGGACATGAATCTAGGGGTTATGGTTGAGCTGGAGTGTGGACATGAATCTAGGGTCAGGGTTATGGTTGAGCTGGGGTGTGGACATGAATCTAGGGTTAGGGTTATGGTTGAGCTGGAGGGTGGACATGAATCTAGGGTTAGGGTTATGGTTGAGCTGGAGTGTGGACATGAATCTAGGGTTAGGGTTATGGTTGAGCTGGAGTGTGGACATGAATCTAGGGTTAGGGTTATGGTTGAGCTGGAGTGTGGACATGAATCTAGGGTTTGGGTTATGGTTGAGCTGGAGTGTGGACATGAAGCTGTGGATGTGGTTATGGTTGAGCTGGAGTGTGGACATGAAGCTGTGGATGTGGTTATGGTTGAGCTGGAGTGTGGACATGAATCTGTGGATGTGGTTATGGTTGAGCTGGAGTGTGGACATGAATCTGTGGATGTGGTTATGGTTGAGCTGGAGTGTGGACATGAAGCTGTGGATGTGGTTATGGTTGAGCTGGAGTGTGGACATGAAGCTGTGGATGTGGTTATGGTTGAGCTGGAGTGTGGACATGAATCTGTGGATGTGGTTATGGTTGAGCTGGAGTGTGGACATGAGGCTGTGGATGTGGTTATGGTTGAGCTGGAGTGTGGACATGAAGCTGTGGATGTGGTTATGGTTGAGCTGGAGTGTGGACATGAATCTGTGGATGTGGTTATGGTTGAGCTGGAGTGTGGACATGAATCTAGGGTTAGGGTTATCGTTGAGCTGGAGTGTGGACATGAATCTGTGGATGTGGTTATGGTTGAGCTGGAGTGTGGACATGAATCTGTGGATGTGGTTATGGTTGAGCTGGAGTGTGGACATGAATCTAGGGTTAGGGTTATGGTTGAGCTGGAGTGTGGACATGAAGCTGTGGATGTGGTTATGGTTGAGCTGGAGTGTGGACATGAATCTAGGGTTAGGGTTATGGTTGAGCTGGAGTGTGGACATGAAGCTGTGGATGTGGTTATGGTTGAGCTGGAGTGTGGACATGAATCTAGGGTTAGGGTTATGGTTGAGCTGGAGTGTGGACATGAAGCTGTGGATGTGGTTATGGTTGAGCTGGAGTGTGGACATGAAGCTGTGGATGTGGTTATGGTTGAGCTGGAGTGTGGACATGAATCTGTGGTTGGGTTATGGTTGAACTGGAGTGTGGACATGAATCTAGGGTTAGGGTTATGGTTGAGCTGGAGTGTGGACATGAATCTAGGGTTAGGGTTATGGTTGAGCTGGAGTGTGGACATGAATCTAGGGTTAGGGTTATGGTTGAGCTGGAGTGTGGACATGAATCTAGGGTTAGGGTTATGGTTGAGCTGGAGTGTGGACATGAATCTAGGGTTAGGGTTATGGTTGAGCTGGAGTGTGGACATGAATCTAGGGTTAGGGTTATGGTTGAGCTGGTTAGGGTTATGGTTGAGCTGGAGTTATGTGGACATGAATCTAGGGTTAGGGTTATGGTTGAGCTGGAGTGTGGACATGAATCTAGGGTTAGGGTTATGGTTGAGCTGGAGTGTGGACATGAATCTAGGGTTAGGGTTATGGTTGAGCTGGAGTGTGGACATGAATCTAGGGTTAGGGTTATGGTTGAGCTGAGCGAGTGTGGACATGAATCTAGGGTTTGGGTTATGGTTGAGCTGGAGTGTGGACATGAATCTAGGGTTAGGGTTATGGTTGAGCTGGAGTGTGGACATGAATCTAGGGTTAGGGTTATGGTTGAGCTGGAGTGTGGACATGAATCTAGGGTTAGGGTTATGGTTGAGCTGGAGTGTGGACATGAATCTAGGGTTAGGGTTATGGTTGAGCTGGAGTGTGGACATGAATCTAGGGTTAGGGTTATGGTTGAGCTGGAGTGTGGACATGAATCTAGGGTTAGGGTTATGGTTGAGCTGGAGTGTGGACATGAATCTAGGGTTAGGGTTATGGTTGAGCTGGAGTGTGGACATGAATCTAGGGTTAGGGTTATGGTTGAGCTGGAGTGTGGACATGAATCTAGGGTTAGGGTTATGGTTATGGTTGAGCTGGAGTGTGGACATGAATCTAGGGTTAGGGTTATGGTTGAGCTGGAGTGTGGACATGAATCTAGGGTTAGGGTTATGGTTGAGCTGGAGTGTGGACATGAATCTAGGGTTAGGGTTATGGTTGAGCTGGAGTGTGGACATGAATCTAGGGTCAGGGTTATGGTTGAGCTGGAGTGTGGACATGAATCTAGGGTTAGGGTTATGGTTGAGCTGGAGTGTGGACATGAATCTAGGGTCAGGGTTATGGTTGAGCTGGGGTGTGGACATGAATCTAGGGTTAGGGTTATGGTTGAGCTGGAGGGTGGACATGAATCTAGGGTTAGGGTTATGGTTGAGCTGGAGTGTGGACATGAATCCAGGGTTAGGGTTATGGTTGAGCTGGAGTGTGGACATGAATCTAGGGTTAGGGTTATGGTTGAGCTGGAGTGTGGACATGAATCTAGGGTTTGGGTTATGGTTGAGCTGGAGTGTGGACATGAAGCTGTGGATGTGGTTATGGTTGAGCTGGAGTGTGGACATGAAGCTGTGGATGTGGTTATGGTTGAGCTGGAGTGTGGACATGAATCTGTGGATGTGGTTATGGTTGAGCTGGAGTGTGGACATGAATCTGTGGATGTGGTTATGGTTGAGCTGGAGTGTGGACATGAAGCTGTGGATGTGGTTATGGTTGAGCTGGAGTGTGGACATGAAGCTGTGGATGTGGTTATGGTTGAGCTGGAGTGTGGACATGAATCTGTGGATGTTGGTTATGGTTGAGCTGGAGTGTGGACATGAGGCTGTGGATGTGGTTATGGTTGAGCTGGAGTGTGGACATGAAGCTGTGGATGTGGTTATGGTTGAGCTGGAGTGTGGACATGAATCTGTGGATGTGGTTATGGTTGAGCTGGAGTGTGGACATGAATCTAGGGTTAGGGTTATGGTTGAGCTGGAGTGTGGACATGAATCTGTGGATGTGGTTATGGTTGAGCTGGAGTGTGGACATTAATCTGTGGATGTGGTTATGGTTGAGCTGGAGTGTGGACATGAATCTAGGGTTAGGGTTATGGTTGAGCTGGAGTGTGGACATGAAGCTGTGGATGTGGTTATGGTTGAGCTGGAGTGTGGACATGAATCTAGGGTTAGGGTTATGGTTGAGCTGGAGTGTGGACATGAAGCTGTGGATGTGGTTATGGTTGAGCTGGAGTGTGGACATGAATCTAGGGTTAGGGTTATGGTTGAGCTGGAGTGTGGACATGAAGCTGTGGATGTGGTTATGGTTGAGCTGGAGTGTGGACATGAAGCTGTGGATGTGGTTATGGTTGAGCTGGAGTGTGGACATGAAGCTGTGGATGTGGTTATGGTTGAACCGGAGTGTGGACATGAATCTAGGGTTAGGGTTATGGTTGAGCTGGAGTGTGGACATGAATCTAGGGTTAGGGTTATGGTTGAGCTGGAGTGTGGACATGAATCTAGGGTTAGGGTTATGGTTGAGCTGGAGTGTGGACATGAATCTAGGGTTAGGGTTATGGTTGAGCTGGAGTGTGGACATGAAGCTGTGGATTTGGTTATGTTTGAGCTGGAGTGTGGACATGAATCTAGGGTTAGGGTTATGGTTGAACCGGGCGTGGATATGAATCTAGGGTTAGGGTTATGGTTGAGCTGGAGTGTGGACATGAAGCTGTGGATGTGGTTATGGTTGAACCAGGCATGGATATGAATCTAGGGTTAGGGTTATGGTTGAGCTGGAGTGTGGACATGAAACTGTGGATGTGGTTATGGTTGAGCCGTAGTGTGGACATGAATCTAGGGTTAGGGTTATGGTTGAGCTGGGGTGTGGACATGAATCTAGGGTTAGGGTTATGGTTGAGCTGGGGTGTGGACATGAATCTAGGGTTAGGGTTATGGTTGAGCTGGAGTGTGGACATGAATCTAGGGTTAGGGTTATGGTTGAACCGGCCGTGGATATGAATCTAGGGTTAGGGTTATGGTTGAGCTGGAGTGTGGACATGAATCTAGGGTTAGGGTTATGGTTGAGCCGTAGTGTGGACATGAATCTAGGGTTAGGGTTATGGTTGAGCCGGAGTGTGGACATGAATCTAGGGTTAGGGTTATGGTTGAACCGGAGTGTGGCGTGGGTTAGGGTTATGAATCTAGCTGGGTTGGGTTATGGTTGAGCTGGGGTGTGGACATGAATCTAGGGTTAGGGTTATGGTTGAGCTGGGGTGTGGACATGAATCTAGGGTTAGGGTTATGGTTGAGCTGGAGTGTGGACATGAATCTAGGGTTAGGGTTATGGTTGAACCGGGCGTGGATATGAATCTAGGGTTAGGGTTATGGTTGAGCTGGGGTGTGGACATGAATCTAGGGTTAGGGTTATGGTTGAGCTGGGGTGTGGACATGAATCTAGGGTTAGGGTTATGGTTGAGCTGGAGTGTGGACATGAATCTAGGGGTTAGGGTTATGGTTGAACCGGAGTGTGGACATGAATCTAGGGGTTAGGGTTATGGTTGAACCGGAGTGTGGACATGAATCTAGGGGTTAGGGTTATGGTTGAACCGGAGTGTGGACATGAATCTAGGGTTAGGGTTATGGTTGAGCTGGAGTGTGGACATGAAGCTGTGGATGTGGTTATGGTTGAGCTGGAGTGTGGACATGAATCTAGGGTTAGGGTTATGGTTGAGCTGGAGTGTGGACATGAATCTAGGGTTAGGGTTATGGTTGAGCTGGAGTGTGGACATGAAGCTGTGGATGTGGTTATGTTTGAGCTGGAGTGTGGACATGAATCTAGGGTTAGGGTTATGGTTGAACCGGGCGTGGATATGAATCTAGGGTTAGGGTTATGGTTGAGCTGGAGTGTGGACATGAATCTAGGGTTAGGGTTATGGTTGAACCGGGCGTGGATATGAATCTAGGGTTAGGGTTATGGTTGAACTGGGCGTGGATATGAATCTAGGGTTAGGGTTATGGTTGAGCTGGAGTGTGGACATGAATCTAGGGTTAGGGTTATGGTTGAGCCGTAGTGTGGACATGAATCTAGGGTTAGGGTTATGGTTGAGCTGGGGTGTGGACATGAATCTAGGGTTAGGGTTATGGTTGAGCTGGAGTGTGGACATGAATCTAGGGTTAGGGTTATGGTTGAGCTGGAGTGTGGACATGAATCTAGGGTTAGGGTTATGGTTGAACCGGGCGTGGATATGAATCTAGGGTTAGGGTTATGGTTGAGCCGTAGTGTGGACATGAATCTAGGGTTAGGGTTATGGTTGAACCAGGCGTGGATATGAATCTAGGGTTAGGGTTATGGTTGAGCTGGAGTGTGGACATGAAACTGTGGATGTGGTTATGGTTGAGCCGTAGTGTGGACATGAATCTAGGGTTAGGGTTATGGTTGAGCTGGGGTGTGGACATGAATCTAGGGTTAGGGTTATGGTTGAGCTGGGGTGTGGACATGAATCTAGGGTTAGGGTTATGGTTGAGCTGGAGTGTGGACATGAATCTAGGGTTAGGGTTATGGTTGAACCGGCCGTGGATATGAATCTAGGGTTAGGGTTATGGTTGAGCTGGAGTGTGGACATGAATCTAGGGTTAGGGTTATGGTTGAGCCGTAGTGTGGACATGAATCTAGGGTTAGGGTTATGGTTGAGCCGTAGTGTGGACATGAATCTAGGGTTAGGGTTATGGTTGAACCGGGCGTGGATATGAATCTAGGGTTAGGGTTATGGTTGAGCTGGGGTGTGGACATGAATCTAGGGTTAGGGTTATGGTTGAGCTGGGGTGTGGACATGAATCTAGGGTTAGGGTTATGGTTGAGCTGGAGTGTGGACATGAATCTAGGGTTAGGGTTATGGTTGAACCGGGCATGGATATGAATCTAGGGTTAGGGTTATGGTTGAGCTGGGGTGTGGACATGAATCTAGGGTTAGGGTTATGGTTGAGCTGGGGTGTGGACATGAATCTAGGGTTAGGGTTATGGTTGAGCTGGAGTGTGGACATGAATCTAGGGGTTAGGGTTATGGTTGAACCGGAGTGTGGACATGAATCTAGGGTTAGGGTTATGGTTGAACAGGGCGTGGACAGGAATTTAGGGTTAGGGTTATGGCTGAGCCAGAGTGTGGACATTAAGCTAGGGTTAGGGTTATGGTTATGGTTATTTTGTATGTATAGATCATCTTGTTTTCTCCATATCTCAAGAAATCCATGGTCATTTTAATTTATGATACTCCTCAATGTGGTAAATTTGTTTCCCATATTGTATCTTCCCTCATATGGATTTTACTGTTTTCAAAGGTGTGTATATATTTCCATCAGCCTGCCTCCTAAAAACCAGACATATTTCCAGGCCCTTTAGTGAGATGGATACTATGGGGAAATCCCCCAACTGGAGAAGGGAACCATGGACACAAACAGAGGAGTGTTAAGGCTGTTTATAGTCGTCTCTGCAGAGGAACTGAACCTCTCTCCACTTGACGTTTAAAAGTCCCTGGAAGAACAGTGGGTCTCTCCTGAGGAATAAGCAACTACTTGTCCAGAACAGCGTTTGGATCCCGGAGTGGACCGCCAGTAGCAATGCAGAACCCCCTCTGATTGGCTGATGGACGTGGAGAGGATCCCCAGGGGAACCGATGCTTGGATGGTTCAGGAGATTGTCAGGCCGCTGCACAATTAACTCAAATAAGCTTGCGGAGAATTACTTAATGTGTGTCAGGCCCTAGAAGAGAATGCACATTAGGGGAAATGCAGTATCCAATGTAGGCTCCAGAGGGAAGTTACAGTACTGTATACTTTGGGTCATAGCAAATTTGAGAGAACTGTCAGATGAGCATCACACTGTATGTATTTGAAATGTTTTAACCCTTTGTTCGATTCACATTCTATATGAACCCCCAATAGAATGATGAACACATGAACCAGGAAATAAGCAGCATGTGTGTCGTCATTCAGAGCGATGGTTTGGCAGGAAACATCACAGCTCCGTTCCACCTCACTACAGTGCGAAGCTTCACTAACAAAACACCTGTAGCAGACCCTGGGAAGGCATTAAACCTCGTGTGGGGGCCAGAACAATGTTCCCTCTCACGCAGCCAATGACTGACCTAAAAAGCAGTTGTAAAAATAGATGCAAAAACAACACCTGCTCTGACAGAATATCTTCATTTAGACCAGGTGTCCAGATATGAGAGATTTCTGTCAAAGGGTGAACATTTAACACTGCATGGATCAAAGCTTTTCATTACTGAAAACTCATGCAGTTGGGCACGAGCGAAACAAATAAAATCATCCATTTCTATTGTCGCTCTGATCTCTGAACCCCTATTAATTTTCTATTGAAATCGTAACAACATGGTTTTGGAACAGAGGGACTGAAAGGCTCTAAGGTTGAACTGTCAATTGTTCTGACTTCTCAGTGCTCAGAACAGATATTCAGTGGACAAAACACTTTTTTTCATAAACTGGCCCAACAGCCCCCTCTAGCCCTAGCAGGCATGAATGACTCTGAATGAGGATGGAATCCAAAAAGGAAGCATGAATCAAAAGGAAGGGGATAGAGAAACATTTCCTATTGATTGGTAGCTGGCTACTCTATGCTGCTGCGACCACCAACGGTTATTTATTATAAATCTGTGGGGGGTTTTCAATACACATGAATGTGTCAGTAAGTAAAAGGATTGGAAGGGAGCAAGCTCACTTCTCCAATAAATGTAACTGACTGTAATTTCATGAGACCGACCCCTGAATTTCCTCTTCCTTTCTGCTAGGGAAAGAGGGTAATCATAATATATAAAATGCCCCATGGCAGTGATGCCCCATGGCTCATAAAAGCATCCCCAATACTCTTCAACGTAAGGTCCAGCATTTCCACAGCACCTATTTGTTTGTAGATACAGTACGTGAACCCCCACTGACAAACAGTCCCAAAGTCCAGAACAGACTATGGGAGGCGCACAGTACTACATAGAGCCATGACTACATGGAACTCTATTCCACAGTACTACATAGAGCCATGACTACATGGAACTCTATTCCACAGTACTACATAGAGCCATGACTACATGGAACTCTATTCCACAGTACTACATAGAGCCATGACTACATGGAACTCTATTCCACAGTACTACATAGAGCCATGACTACATGGAACTCTATTCCACAGTACTACATAGAGCCATGACTACATGGAACTCTATTCCATAGTACTACATAGAGCCACGACTACATGGAACTCTATTCCACAGTACTACATAGATCCATGACTACATGGAACTCTATTCCACAGTACTACATAGAGCCATGACTACATGGAACTCTATTCCACAGTACTACATAGAGCCATGACTACATGGAACTCTATTCCACAGTACTACATAGAGCCATGACTACATGGAACTCTATTCCACAGTACTACATAGAGCCATGACTACATGGAACTCTATTCCACAGTACTACATAGAGCCATGACTACATGGAACTCTATTCCACAGTACTACATAGAGCCATGACTACATGGAACTCTATTCCACAGTACTACATAGAGCCATGACTACATGGAACTCTATTCCACAGTACTACATAGAGCCATGACTACATGGAACTCTATTCCACAGTACTACATAGAGCCATGACTACATGGAACTCTATTCCACAGTACTACATAGAGCCATGACTACATGGAACTCTATTCCACAGTACTACATAGAGCCATGACTACATGGAACTCTATTCCACAGGACTACATAGAGCCATGACTACATGGAACTCTATTCCACAGTACTACATAGAGTCATGACTACATGGAACTCTATTCCACAGTACTACATAGAGCCATGACTACATGGAACTCTATTCCACAGTACTACATAGAGCCATGACTACATGGAACTCTATTCCACAGTACTACATAGAGCCATGACTACATGGAACTCTATTCCACAGTACTACATAGAGCCATGACTACATGGAACTCTATGCCACAGTACTACATAGAGCCATGACTACATGGAACTCTATTCCACAGTACTACATAGAGCCATGACTACATGGAACTCTATTCCACAGTACTACATAGAGCAATGACTACATGGAACTCTATTCTACAGTACTACATAGAGCCATCACTTCATGGAACTCTATTCCACAGTACTACATAGAGCCATGACTACACGGAACTCTATTCCACAGTACTACACACTGCCATGACTACATGGAACTCTATTCCACAGTACTACATAGAGCCACGACTACATGGAACTCTATTCCACAGTACTACATAGAGCCATGACTACATGGAACTCTATTCCACAGTACTACATAGAGCCATGACTACATGGAACTCTATTCCACAGTACTACATAGAGCAATGACTACATGGAACTCTATTCCACAGTACTACATAGAGCCATGACTACATGGAACTCTATTCCACAGTACTACATAGAGCCATGACTACATGGAACTCTATTCCACAGTAATACATAGAGCCACGACTACATGGAACTCTATTCCACAGTACTACACAGAGCCACGACTACATGGAACTCTATTCCACAGTACTACACAGAGCCACGACTACATGGAACTCTATTCCACAGTACTACATAGAGCCATGACTACATGGAACTCTATTCCACAGTACTACATAGAGCCATGACTACATGGAACTCTATTCCACAGTACTACACAGAGCCATGACTACATGGAACTCTATTCCACAGTACTACATAGAGCCATGACTACATGGAACTCTATTCCAGAGTACTACATAGAGCCATGACTACATGGAACTCTATTCCACAGTACTACATAGAGCCACGACTACATGGAACTCTATTCCACAGTACTACATAGAGCCATGACTACATGGAACTCTATTCCACAGTACTACATAGAGCCATGACTACATGGAACTCTATTCCACATCAAGTAACTAATGCAAGCAGTAAAAACAGATAAAAAACAACAAATAAAAATACACCTTATGGAACAGCGAGACTGTGAAGGGAAACACACAGGCACAGACACACGCATACACACACACACATAATAACATACACACACACAATAACATACACACACACACATAATAACATACACACACACACATAATAACATACACACACACACATAATAACATACACACACACACATAATAACATACACACACACACATAATAACATACACACACACACACATAATAACATACACACACACACATAATAACATACACACTAGACACACACAGATATGTGATAGTAGAATAGTAGCCTGAGGGCACACACTTAATGTGCTGTGAAATCAGTTGTGAAATGTAACTTAATGTTTTTAAGTGTATATAACTGCCTTAATTGTGCTGGACCCCAGGAAGAGTAGCTGCTGCTTTGGAAGCAGCTAATGGGGATCCATATTAAATACAAATACACCTTTCATCACTAAACTCCACCTTCAAAAGAAACAATTTCATAGAGCCACAGTGGCATCGTTTACACAAATATCTTGCTTAAAATCCAGGAACCTCCAGTTGTATATTTTATTTGGCCATAGACAAGCACAGCGTCCAGTACATCACATGTCCTTGGGTACAAGTATTTAATGTAGAAACTCCAAAACTCACAAATACTGTATGACCGAATGTTCCAGAGATGTACCAGTATACTAAACATGCAGAATATCTCACTCCCCTATTCAAACAGAAATAGATTTTGTTGAATTGCTTGATAAATTTGACCACACTGTTTTCCAGCCGTCCTTTTTGGTGCTCCTACTGTTTTCCTGTCTGTCGGTGGCCCGAGCTCTAATCGCCCTCAGCTCCCTCTGAGGCCATAAATGATCCCGATGAGACGGTGCTTTGTGTTTCTACTGCTGGGACGCAGGGTGAATTCACAGTGCCGTATTTAGACTTTAAATCATTGTTTTATGACAGATGGGACAACTTCTTAATATTCACAGAGTTGGTTTATGTTCATTTGGTTGTGGACACAAGTAATGTGAAAACAAATGGCATCCATATGCTTCAGGAACTCTTCCAGTTACATCTACATTGGAGTGTGTGTGGTGTGTGCGTGTGGGTTTGTGGGCTTGTGTGGGTGTCTGCATGTATTCAGGTAAAGACCAGGAAGAATAAACTGTGAGCACAGGTTGAGTTGGTGAGAATTTAGTAGGGAAGCACATTTTTGTTGGTGGGAGTTTGATATGCTAGCAAATAATTTACAGCAAGTTAATTGAACATAATATAATAAATACTGTTACATTTATACAACCTTGTTGTACTGTACATCCAGCACACATAAACTGTAATGACATTGGCTCATTTATAGATATTTCAAACATTTATGAAAACATGTTTTGTACAAATGATTTGACCTTGATTTATATCTCAAATGAGGTACAAAAAAGGAAGTGACGTCTGTGAAGGCATACACAAAGTTGGTCGAGTTCATGTCCATCCCCTCAGGGTTACGGCCAGATAAAGCACTGCAGCTTTGTCAAAGCGGATTTTCTGTGAGCTCTCAAACACCAAGATCACATCAGACACTGCGAGGCAGGTTTAAGTTTCATTGCCTATCCTGGGGCTTATGTGGAGACAATATAGAAACAGTATCTGTCTACCCATTAGTGGACATAAAAGATTGCTTCCTTAAAAAGAATATCCTGTACTTGAACTTCACTAAGGGTAAATATATAATGCAATTAAACTTTTGACAGAAATAAATTAGCTGGTAATAGATCAACAGAGATAGTACGGGATATTATCAGGAATAAACTTACACAACAACTAAAATATGTTTTACTATAAAGAGGTGGGGGTGGATTTTAATGGAACTTGGTTGTAAACAACAGCAAATCAGTATGGACATATGAATAAAAACTTTCCTGGAGGGAAATATATGAATAATGTATACATCTTGGAAGCCCTCACTGACTTGGATTTTATGGCTTGTGCTATGAGCGTGTTCAGTGAACAGTGAAAACTATCTGGTGGAGCGATTGTATCCAGCCCAGTGAGCAGGACCACCCAATGTGAGTCAGTGACGAAGTAAATACTGTTGCATGTACACGTCCCCTTACTCACAGAGTCAACAGCACTCAACAGGTTCTGATACAGTATCTGGGCTGTGATCCCGCAGTCTGTGCCTTTCCCTCCTGTTTAGTCAGCCAACCAGCCAACTGAAGTATAGCAGCCAGTGTTATGTGTTTTGTTGGGCTGGGCTAAACTTGGCAGGGAGCTGCATCTTCCATCTGAAGGCTAACTAACCACTCAAGCCAGTATCCCCTCTGGAGCCAGAGGCAAAGGAATATCAATGCCCAGAGGAAACGAGGTGCCTCCTGATGCCTGTGTCACTGACAGAGCCCCTAAGGTTTCTACCACAAATGCTACTAATACTATCCAGAGAGCAGGGTGCATTCTGGGAGGGTAGAGCACGCTCCTGTTGCTTCTATGTACTTTATTTCTCTGGGCTCACTGCGCAGGCCAGGCTTTGGAGTATTGTGTTGTTATTGACTGGTGACTTGTTACTATTTGGCTTCATGATAAAACAATTCTTCACTCAGCATGGGAAAATGTAATCAGCCGAGATGCACAGTCCTACTGTTGGATCAATCACAACTCTTCAAATTTACAAAGGGAATGTGAGGATCCCTGAAACAAATGACTGAACTAATACCGACCTCAAAGTAACCGATGTTAACCAAATATCTTGTGTTCCCCATATCAAAACACTTTATAGTCCCTAAATCTCCTCTTTTTATCAGCCTGTTTAGACATAAAACTTGTCATACAGAAAAAACATCCCAGGGGCATGGAAAGAACAAGCCAACTGGCCTCTTGAAGCAGGTCTTTTAAGAAAGAACCACATTCGTATTCTACTAACAGGAACAGGCAATTTCCATTTTGACAATATGTACTGCTGATTACTACCATACAGTGTGTCAAGGATTGGGATTACCACTCCCCATTCACGAAAAACCAATTCATCATCTCCTCTCTGCTTCTAGTGGGAATTTATGGACTTTCGGAGCCTACAATAGTCCCTGAACAAATGGCTGTCAATCCGCTCCACGCCACCAGGGTGAATCTGATTAAAGAGACCAAGGGGCTCGAGTTCTCTCTTTTATTGGGAACTCTTCCAATCTTACAGTACCTTTGTCCTCTGTTTGAAACATCAGCAGCCTGTGAAAGCTGGCAAGAGCAGTAGCCATTGACATGACAGTTAGTGACAGTTACAGTATATGTGAGAAGCCCATTCTGAGAAATGTTTGTTTGATTGGTCTTAGATTATTGTATTTACCACACTGACTTTTGCTTTCATAATGATTTACTGCTGCTTGGTGGGATGAGCTCCGTGAATATGTGTGGTTGGCTGCCAACGCCGCTTTTTCCCCTGTTTCTTTTTGGACTTTGTCAGCCATTGAGATTTTTTAACTGTTATAAAGCCATTTTGATTGGAGGCCAGGCAGTATAAAGCTGGAAGCAAGCTGTATATTGGGCAGAAGGCCTCATAGTGCCTCCAAAAATAAGAAAGAGAGAGTGTGTGTGTGTTGGCCTATGTGTGAGATTGTGTGTGTGTTCAATGGAGATTGTGTGTGTGTGTGTGTGTGTGTGTGTGTGTGTGTGTGTGTGTGTGTGTGTGTGTGTGTGTGTGTGTGTGTGTGTGTGTGTGTGTGTGTGTGTGTGTGTGTGTGTGTGTGTGTGTGTGTGTGTGTGTGTGTGTGTGTGTGTGTGTGTGTGTGTGTGTGTGTGTGTGTGTGTTTAACTATACTTGTGGAGACCATACATCCCCACAGGAATAGTAAATTATTTTCTTTTTGACCAACTGGGAACATTTTGTTAGTCCCCACAAGGTCAAGCGCTATTTGTAGGGGGTTTGCGGTTAAGGTTAGAATTAGTTTTAGGAGCTAGGGTTACTTTTAGGGTTAGGAGCTAGGGTTAGGTTTAGGGTTAAGGTTAGGGTTAGGGTTAAGGTTAGGGTTAGGTTTAGGGTTAAGGGTTAGCGAAATAGGATGTTGAATGGGACAGAATTGTGTTTTTTTTACGGGAACCAAATACAATACATACTGTATATTTTATACACTAGATCCTTCAAAGTTCTTTATTCAGAAATACTAATGGGATATTTTCAAGGGACAAGGGAACTTAAAACTCATAACAGCTGGAACATGTAGTTCATATAGTGGAATACAGTACTTTTTGGCAATGCCATGCGCTCATTAAGAACTTATATTGGTCGTATAGGCACTACTGTGTATATTCAGCCATGCCTCTGAATATCAAAACGGAAAGAAATAGCCTCAATTACTCTCTTTAAAATATTTACCTCTTAACATTACTACACTTCTCTATCAGCTATGCTTACAGTTTTACCAGCAGCTGTTACTCACTGTGATCCACCTTGAGGAACAGCCTGGTTTTACAAAGGCATGGCCGGGTGGCCCCTGTTGTTATTTTAAATGGAGAAAGGTGAAGACCTGGTGAAGTCCTGGCTCCTTTGGGACCAGCTGACCTGAGGACCGTTGATCAGGGCCGTGACCCACAGAACCCACGCTCGGCCTCGCTCCTTTATAGGAAGGCCTGCATGAGAAGAGGGGACAGGGGGAAGGAAGATGAGATTACAGGTGAAGGAAACAGATTCTGTCAGTCAAGGAGAATAAATAAGAGATTAAAGAGATTGTCAGTGGTGTTTTATTTCATTTGAGGAACTGGTTTTACTGTTTGTTTATTCCACATTTATTAATCAGAAATAATGTGGTATTATGAGTCATTTGCATGCTGAGAGTTCCAGACGTTACATTGTCAGAATACACACCATATAATCAACATACATTTTCAAATAACTGTTCCTGACAGTTCCATCTACAGTGCTCATGTCTAACACTGATCCTTTCAGATGTTGGCGAGTGTGTTGTGACCTCTAGTGGTCCAGTCTTGTTGTCTCTGCTGAAGCCTGCATTGGCATACGGAACTAGTTAGACCAATGGTTAGTTACGAATGCTTCTGGAGAAAAAGTAGAACATTGGGGGAATGGTGTGGCAGTGCTCTCTTTAATGATTAAAGGGCTCTCTCCTAAACTCTACAATCCTGTAAGTCACCATCCATCTCATTGAACCAGACTCAATTTGCAGCCGTATGGTAAAAGTACTCCAACCAGCCTGATAGGGATGAACATATTTTAGACTCTGCACTAAATATTGCCTTTAATAAGGTAAAATGATGTTCAATATATTGAAGTGATCTTAGGTCACTTGCCAAAATGTTGTCTGAAATAATATTCACATCCAGTTGGGGTCCTATCAGAATATCCATGTAACTACTTGCTGAATGTAATACATCTCCTATTTCCTACACCCTCTTGACTGCTTCCATACACACCGAGCCGACGTAGAGGAACCCACACACTCCCCTCACCCCCTACCACACAAACCATTTTATTATTAAAGTCCAAATACAGACTCCAGCGCGGAGCCTGTCGAGCCGGGCAGTAAACAAACAGAGCCCTGTTCATCTCTGTTTTCTCTGGCCTCCCTCAAATGCTGTTACATCACCCATAATGTTATCTTTCAACAGGAAAGTGCCAGTTATGCTGCCTTTGCCCCTGGAGGCACAACAGATAGCAATCACATCATGTAAAGCCATTTGTTTGGAGACTTTGTGTTGGTGGCCACCCATGTTTAACTGGGGCTCTGGCCCTGGCTCACGATGATGAGTTTTTCTAACCTCCGTCATAGGCTGGCAGGCAGTGTGGAGCAGCCACCCCCCCTCCCCCCAAAGTCCCAGACCCCAGGCAGGGCCGACCATCCATTTTACAGCCAGCATGTTTGTTCGTCTTCACCTTGGTTCCTGTAAGAGTCAGACATCTAATGTGCAGGTCAAAGGGAAAGGAAATGGCAATCCCAGCTGAGGGTGAGGATATAACCTATGAACATTCTCTGGTGTGAGAGGGAAAGAATGGATCACTCAGTTATTCCTCCCTTTCTGGGAGGTAGTTTTCTTTTCCAAAGACAACACGGAGAGGCTGGGATGGAAATGTAGGGTACACGTGCATGTGAGTATGTGTGGTAGTGGTGATGTGAGTACAGGGAGGAGAGTACTGTACTGCATGTGGGGATAGTCGTGATGTTGTGATGAGTGACATGTCGTATGATGTATTATCTGTCATTGACGGCTCTGCTCGCAGATATTATTTCCAGCACATGGTTCTGTGAAGTGAATTATCTGAAAGATGATCCTGATTTTGTGAATCCTAATCTTTTACATTTTGTGAATTAGATACATTTTTTTTAGCTCCTTCCAAATAAAAGCAGGAATTCAGTCATGATTGATGACTATTTGGACAAGTGGTTAACAGAGAGATATAGAATATGGAAATACTACTTTCATATGATATACACAGAAAATGTAATGTGGGCTTTAGTGACCACTTAATCTGTTGGCAGGCCTACCCCTCTGGTCTGTCAGTTGGCAGGCCTACCCCTCTGGTCTGTCTGCTGCGCAGGACTCCTTTTCCCCGGCCACACTAACTATTTTGCTTCCAAATAAACTTGACAGTTATTGCTGGCCGCAAGTCAGTGGGCCTTTGAGCAATGACATGACACCCTCGATCTCTGTCGAGGACAGAAATAAGGGTGACCAATGAGACTATTTATTGTTCTGAGATACCTACTGCAGCCCTCATCATCCACATTCAACACCCGTTCTGCCAGTCACATTCTGTTAAAGGTCCCCAGAGCACACACATCCATGGGTCGCTCCTCTTTTCAGTTCGCTGCAGCTAGCGACTAGAATGAGCTGCAAAAAATAATCGAACTGGACAGTTTTATCTCCATCTCTTCATTCAAAGACTCAATCATGGACACTATTGCTGACAGTTGTGGCTGCTTCGTGTGATGTATTGTTGCCCTTCTTGCCCTCTGTACTGTTGTCTGTGCCCAATAATGGTTGTACCATGTTTTGTGCTGCTACCAAGTTGTTGTCACGTTGTGTTGCTACCATGCTGTGCTGTCATGTGTTGCTGCCATGCTATGTGGTTGTCTTACGTCTCTCTTCATGTGGTGTTGTGTTGTCTCTCTTGTTATGATGTGTGTTTTGTCCTATATTTTTTATATTTTGAAATCACATCCCCCGTCCCCGCAGGAGGCCTTTTTCCTTTTGGTAGACCGTTTTGGTAAAAATGTGCTCTTACCTGACTTGCCTGGTTAAATAAAGGTTAAATAAATAGAATACAAACTAACAGTAGCTTCACTCACTGACCACCAAGATGATCAATTACTGTAAAGTTGTCAATACACAGACGCTGAATTCCCGTGAATCACAGGAGTAATGTTCCCAACGTCCAAGTAAATGCTTAGAATAATATACTATACCGTAATGTGATGATGAATATCTCAGAAGCAAATGTGGAATTTAAAACAGGGAGTAAAACAGTCAATTGTAAGCTAGTGTATAGTTAGTCATCATAATGCATGTTTGGAATAGTCCTGTAGGATTTAGAGAGAGTTTAAAATTTGATTTGTTTTTACCTGACAATGATATTTTTGAGCTGAGTATACGGAACAAGACGCTCTTCCTGTATCCATATCTAGAATTCAAGGGTCAGCTTTCAAGTACCTGTGAATAAAGAAAAGTTACCTTGATAATGGCAGCTAGCTGTTCTCATTTCTGACATGGTGAGAAGGCTAATGGAGAGTGGGAAAGGATGTCACGGGCCATGGAGATATGACCTTTTGCCTGGCTCCTCTCTCCCCTCTTCTCTCAACAAGACTAAACTTGTTTTCTCATCTCGGAGGTGGGAATGCCAGCAGATGGCCAGGGGTCAGCACGCAGGCATGAATTTTTCACCACCATAATTTCATTGGGTAAATAATCAAGCTACCCAATGGCAGATGGCAGTTTATAAATCTTGGATTGAGATTTGAAAAACAGGACTTCCAACCAAAAAACAACGTGCTTAAGTTTTTGATGCTTCTCAACCACACATGTGAAATCTGAATAAGTAGGCCTGTGTACATCTGAACCTCCCTGACTGAAAAGGCTGCATGTAAGTCCACCTTACATAGGACTGGGGAGTTTGTTTATGCAGTTAAGGGACACTGAAAGGGTTTCAAATCAAATCACATTTCATTGGTCACATACACATGGTTAGCAGATGTTATGACGAGTGTAACGAAGTGCTTGTGCTTCTAGTTCCGACAGTGCAGCAATATCTCACAAGTAATCTAACAATTCCACAACAACTACCTAATACACACAAAGCTGAGTTAAGGAATGGAATAAGAATATATACATATAAATATATGGATGAGCAATGGCCGAGCAGCATAGGCAAGATGCAATTGATGGTATAAAATACTCATATACATATGAGAAGAGTAATGCAAGGTATTTAAACATTATTAAAGTGGCATTATTAAAGTGAGAAGTGATCCATTTATTAAAGTGGCCAATGATTTCAAGTCTGTATGTAGGCAGCAGCCTCTCTGTTGTCGTGTCTTTGGCTATGCCGGATTAAGTGATATGACATGCTGTTCTATAAAATCCTTTCTCTGTAATTAATATTACCTGATTGGGCTAATCAGGTAAGTGTAATTAACTAGAAAGTCGGGGCACCACGAAATAATATTTATAGAGCTGTTGTCATGACTGTCCTGACCAGGTCAGGTTACAGGAGACCACAACCCTACAGATTATCTCTCAACCCCAACAGAGGAGGAGAGATCTAGGGGTCTGGAGATGTGGGGGGTTTTATGACCCCTCACTTCCCTGGTAAATCTCAGGCCACAGACAAATTCCTTTGTCCTGTCACTATGGAGAACCAGCCTCAGAACATTAAACATGAAATAAAGGGACAATGGTTTCCGTCAGCCACAATGGTGGTCATGACGATAGATGGAATATGAAAATGTATGTCATTTTTGTTTTGTTATTAAAGGTTAATTGTCATGTTTTGTCATTATTATCATGTCTTGTCCCTGTGCTTCCCCTTCTATTCGTTTCCCTCTGCTGGTCTTATTAGGTTCTTTCCCTCTTTTTATCCCTCTCTCTCCCCCTCCCTCTCTCACTCTCTCGCTCTCTCTTCTCTCTATCGTTCCGTTCCTGCTCCCAGCTGTTCCTATTCCCCTAATCATCATTTAGTCTTCCCACACCTGTTCCCGATCCTTTTCCCTGATTAGAGTCCCTATTTCTCTCCTTGTTTTCCGTACCTGCCCTGTCGGATCCTCATCTATAATTCACCGTGCTGTGTCTATGTTTTGCCCTGTCGTGTCGTGTTTCCCTCAGATGCTGCGTGGTGAGCAGGTGTCTGAGTCTGCTAGGTTCAAGTGCCTTCCCGAGGCAACCTGCAGTTCTCGATCAAGTCTCCAGTCTGTTCTTGTCTTTACGAGTAGTATTATGCTTTTTGTTTTGTAAAGTTTCTTACTGGATTAAAAACTCTGTTTTCGCCAAGTCGCTTTTGGGTCCTCATTCACCTGCATAACATTAATAGATGACGTTATTACGAAAACATTGTAATGTGAAGAGTTTTCCTAGTAGATGTTTGATGAATGTTACATTGTATGGAAAATATCCAAATCAAAGAGAATGTTTTGGGGAAGATGAAAGTGAGTTGTCTAAAATTGGATTTGAATAAAATCTAGACCTTGCCTCATTAGCTTGGTACGCCCAGAGAATTGCCCTAAAGGCGGTTACGCCCACTTCTGATCCAAGGGTATAAAACCTGTGAGTGTAGAATTTACAGACACAACTACGTGACCCCAGCTGCAGCAAGTTTGAGGACAAAGAAATCCTTTTCTACCCAAGCTACGGATGAGTAGCTGTGTCTAAGCGGGTGAATTCAAGTCGAACCACCTAGCCTCCATCTCCCATCGAATCGTGGTATCTAAAGGGTTTCATTCCTATGCTGTGAGCTCTGAGCTACAGAGCTGTCTGTCCTCAGAAGACCCCTTCCAGAGCAAAGGGTGAGTGAGGGAACAGACTCCTAAACCAAAAAGGACACTGACATTGGGAGGACTCTCAAAAAGGTGCGGCGGAGTAGTGCATCATCGAACAGCAGAAGGCCTACGCAGAGAATCCTCGGAGATCATCCCCACGTAATTACATCAATATATTCTGACCCATAAGAGCGGCAGTTTGGGGCAAGGCTAGGGTTAGAATAGCATAGCTGACAAATTCACCCAAATGTATATTTCTCCTGTGTACTTTCTTTTTTCTCTCTCTATTGAAATCCCCATCGTGGGTAACACGTGCCATAATCTTTTGGCCCGTTATACTAAGTTCTAATCAACAGCCTATAATGTGTTTTGTCTATGTGTATATTTTATCATAATTTTAGGTTTTTAGTAAATACATATTCAACTAAGATTGGTGTGGTACGAATTCATTGGTGAGACCCGGGCCCAATAGTCAATAGTTTCAATAGTCACATCAGTAGGGTAGAGAGAGGAAAAAAGAAGGGAAGAGGTATTTATGACTGTCATAAACCTACCCCTAGACCAGCGTCATGCCACTGTGTTGGTGATGGCTGAGATAGAAGCTATTTTTCAGTCTCTTGGTCCCAGCTTTGATGCACCTGTACTGACCTCGCCATCTAGATGATAGCGGGGTGAACAGGCAGTGGCTCGGGTGGTTGCTGTCCTTGATGATCTTTTTGGCCTTCCTGTGACATCGGGTGGTGTAGGTGTCCTGGAGGGCAGGTAGTTAGCCCCGGTGATACGTTGGGCAGACCATTTGTTGTCATCCATACTATAAGGTGTCTTAGTTAGAGCAAATAAATGATGATTTCTTTTCAACAATTCCATGATATATTTCAGAGGGGAAACCTGCAAGGCCAGAAGTAGCACACCTTAAGGATCGTTGTCCCAGTAGTGGGACAACTTCCGGTGAAACTGGAGGGCACGCAATTCAAATAAATTCAAATAAATCTTTAGGTACATTCAAGTATCTTATATCGGCTGAAAGCTTCTTGTTAATCTAACTGCACTGTCTGGTTTACAGTAGCTATTACAGCGAAAACATGCCATGCGATTGTTTGAAGACGGCGCCCCACATTAAAAAAACATGTGTGCTGTTTAAAAAAACATGTGTGCTGTTTAAAAAAACATGTGTGCTGTTTAAAAAAAACATGTGGGCTGGTCATGTGTGCTGTTTAAAAATCATGTGTGCTGTTTAAAAAACATGTGTGCTGTTTAAAAAAACATGTGTCCTGTTTAAAGAACACGTGTGCTGTTTAAAAAACATGTGTGCTGTTTAAAAAAACATGTGTGCTGTTTAAAAACCATGTGTGCTGTTTTAAAAAAAATATGTGGGCTGGTCATGTGTGCTGTTTAAAAAAACATGTGTGCTGTTTAAAAAAAAACATGTGTGCTGTTTAAAAAACCATGTGTGCTGTTTAAAAACCAAGTGTGCTGTTTAAAAAACATGTGTGCTGTTTAAAAAAAAACATGTGGGCTGGTCATGTGTGCTGTTTAAAAATCATGTGTGCTGTTTAAAAACCAAGTGTGCTGTTTAAAAAACATGTGTGCTGTTTAAAAACAACATGTGTGCTGTTTAAAAACCATGTGTGCTGTTTAAAAACCATGTGTGCTGTTTAAAAACAACATGTGTGCTGTTTAAAAATCATGTGTGCTGTTTAAAAAACATGTGTGCTGTTTAAAAAAACATGTGTCCTGTTTAAAGAACACGTGTGCTGTTTAAAAAACATGTGTGCTGTTTAAAAAAACATGTGTGCTGTTTAAAAACCATGTGTGCTGTTTTAAAAAAAACATGTGGGCTGGTCATGTGTGCTGTTTAAAAAAACATGTGTGCTGTTTAAAAAAAACATGTGTGCTGTTTAAAAAACCATGTGTGCTGTTTAAAAAAACATGTGTGCTGTTTAAAAACCATGTGTGCTGTTTAAAAAAAAACATGTGGGCTGGTCATGTGTGCTGTTTAAAAATCATGTGTGCTGTTTAAAAACCAAGTGTGCTGTTTAAAAAACATGTGTGCTGTTTAAAAACAACATGTGTGCTGTTTAAAAACCATGTGTGCTGTTTAAAAACCATGTGTGCTGTTTAAAAACAACATGTGTGCTGTTTAAAAACAACATGTGTGCTGTTTAAAAACCATGTGTGCTGTTTAAAAAAACATGTGTGCTGTTTAAAAACAAGGTGTGCTGTTTAAAAACTGTGTGTGCTGTTTAAAAACCATGTGTGCTGTTTAAAAACCATGTGTGCTGTTTAAAAACCATGTGTGCTGTTAAATAACCGTGTGTGCTGGTCAAAAACTATGTGTGCTGGTCATGTGTGCTGTTCAAAAACCATGTGTGCTGTTCAAAAACCATGTGGGCTGTTTAAAAAACCATGTGTGATGTTTAAAAAACCATGTGTGCTGTTTAAAACACATGTGTGCTGTTTAAAAAAACATGTGTGCTGTTTAAAAACCATGTGTGCTGTTTAAAAAAAAACATGTGGGCTGGTCATGTGTGCTGTTTAAAAATCAAGTGTGCTGTTTAAAAAACATGTGTGCTGTTTAAAAAAACATGTGTGCTGTTTAAAAAACATGTGTGCTGTTTAAAAAACGTGTGCTGTTTAAAAAACCATGTGTGCTGTTTAAAAAGAAAACATGTGTGCTGGTCATGTGTGCTGTTTAAAAATCATGTGTGCTGTTTAAAAAAAACATGTGTGCTGTTGAAAAAAAACATGTGTGCTGTTTAAAAACCATGTGTGCTGTTAAAAAAAAAACATGTGGGCTGGTCATGTGTGCTTTTAAAAAATCATGTGTGCTGTTTACATTTACATTTACATTTAAGTCATTTAGCAGACGCTCTTATCCAGAGCGACTTACAAACCATGTGTGCTGTTTAAAAAACATGTGTGCTGTTTAAAAACCATGTGTGCTGTTTAAAAATCATGTGTGCTGTTTAAAAACAACATGTGTGCTGTTTAAAAACCATGTGTGCTGTTTAAAAAAAACATGTGTGCTGTTTAAAAACCATGTGTGCTGTTTAAAAACCATGTGTGCTGTTTAAAAAAACCATGTGTGCTGTTTAAAAAAACCATGTGTGCTGTTTAAAAAAACATATGTGCTGTTTAAAAAAAACATGTGTGCTGTTTAAAAAAACATGTGTGCTGTTCAAAAGCCATGTGTGCTGTTCAAAAGCCATGTGTGCTGTTCAAAAACCATGTGTGCTGTTCAAAAACCATGTGTGCTGTTCAAAAACCATGCGTGCTCTTCAAAAACCATGTGTGCTGTTCAAAAACCATGTGTGCTGTTCAAAAACCATGCGTGCTCTTCAAAAACCATGTGTGCTGTTCCAAACCCATGTGTGCTGTTCAAAAGCCATGTGTGCTGTTCAAAAACCATGTGTGCTGTTCAAAAACCATGTGTGCTCTTCAAAAACCATGTGTGCTGTTCCAAAACCATGTGTGCTGTTCAAAAACCATGTGGGCTGTTCAAAAACCATGTGGGCTGTTTAAACACCATGTGTGCTGTTTAAACACCATGTCTGCTGTTCAAAAACCATAGATAACCTTTTAAAACATGTTAAGTGCTAATGGCTTCCTAAAATCACATTGGATTAATATTTGAATGTTTTGGCAGGACATCAAACACATTATTCCTGTGATATGCTCTACTGGGATATTTATCAGCTTCCCAAGATACAGCAAATGTCAACCTTTTGATGAATCCTGTTGGGTCCGGTTATGTAATGTAGTGTACACCAATCAAAATGCAGGGAGGGTTTTTGTTGTTGTTGAAAAGCTTAAATGATAACAAGGTGCGATGTTTTAAGATCTGACAATGTAACTTTTTCCTCTTCTTCATTTAAGGACCAGTGAAAGTGTCTGTAGTTGCATTGTGGCCTAGGGCAAAATATATGTATGTTTGAATGGAATCAGAATGATTCCCCTTTTAGAAGCAAACACAGTGTTTTTAATGCAGAAGAACCATTTGCTTGTTTATCATATTTTCCATCTAGAAATCCTGCAACATCCCTTGTTGACCTGAAAAGGATTGTCTTCTTCTTGCCCATGTTGTCAAGAAGGAAATGGAACAAAGGCCTATTTGTAATGCTGATGAGGAAATGGAACAGGCCTATTTGCAATGCAGAGAGGCTTATTAACCAGCCAATCCCAATCAGTCACGTATGAGGTGACAAGCACTGCCTTCTGACATTTTTATAAAGCACCCATCACTTATTGCACCCCCTCTTATTTACTCTCTTTCAAATTATTTTTTGTCCTCCGTTGACAAAGATAAATGAGGGGATTAATATATATTGAACTAATCTGGAGGTTTGCTGGGAGGAGGGGAAGAGCCTGGATAGTATTCCCTTCAGGTAACCATATGCAGACCCACTGGATTAGGAGCCATTTGCAGTAAGGCTTAACTGAGATCCAAAGCCATTAGCAGAACATCCTTTTATAAAGAGTAGAAGGAGGAGGAGGAAGGAGTTTTTTAATTGCCTTCTGTTGATTAGAATTCAAGACAGCAACAGACTCCACTCACACCTTTGAGAAGTGGACTCTCTGCATAGGCCTAAACCTCTGCCTGACAAAATGGCTTCCAAGCTACAACCAGTTTCACTCATTACATTATTATGATATGCTATTTTCTGTAGGTTTTTAAAGAAGTAACATAGGCCTACTGTATATATCATTGTATAAAATGGTACTAAAAACACAGTATTTGGCCAATGAGAAGGGGTAACATCCTTGAATATTGCTCAATGCCGCAAAAGACCCATGGGTAGAGCGCTATTATGCCATATGTAAGACTCCAGCCTCAGCCTGAGCTACACCTCATATGTCATGAGGATTTCATACACCCATTGGAAACCAATATGGTGTATTGGATCCACATGTCTTGCGCTGTCTGAGAGGCAATACCACATACATGATTAGTTACACATGCCTGGCAGTGTCTTTGTGCCAGTGACAGCGAACTGTCTGATTGTAAGTTCTATTTGGTCTGCTCTGCCAAACAGATGACAAACCACTATGGCCCCTGTCTTACATGCTAGTTAACACAAGGTGGCGATACAGAATACCATTTTTGAAGTGTACCTATTATACATGCCTTTGATCAAAATATGTTTTTTTTAACAATAAATGAACATTGTATTTTTGTATTTTTTCAATAACTACATTATAATGAAGTATTTGTTGTTTATATTTACTTATTCATTGTATTAATGGATATGATGAAATAATAAGGCTCTTATGCATTGTTAAATGCCATGCAAAACGAATTATACAACTGCATGAATGAACTGATAACTACACAGTCATAACATATACCCAGACAGATAACCGTGTTTTGTTCTCTTGTAATAGTGTCCATATGGAGGAGAATGTCAACACTGGTACACATGGTGTCTAATCAGAGAGCAGCTCCTGACCTAGGCAGTAATCATGACAAGTGGCCATCCACTGGCCATAAAGCACAACACAGCTGGTGTAAAAGTGTCCCCAGAGCACACAGCCAGCAGCAGGTGTTGCAGCCAGAGCTTAACATCTTGCTGATACAGTCAGTGAGTTATTGCTTTATTACTCTTCATTTCCCCACTCTGTCCACTTCACTGAAACTGCAGCAGCAGACAAAGGAAACCACCTGTCTGAACAATGATAAGAGAAGAGGAGAACAAATGCACACAGAGATAGGTGAGGAGGATATGGCAATGAGTTGTATATAATGTATTATATGTGAACTTTGTGTAAACTCCACTGTCTGTATTCTGTCTATAACGTTAAATGGTGTCTATCACTAGCAGCACCAAATCACAAAGTACAATTCTGAGTATGTGTAAATGTACTTGGCGAATAAAGGTGATTCTGATTGTGATTGTGATGCACGCAGAATAACAGTCAACCTGTATGACATATCACTGAATGTCCACTGGAGGGCATTGTTGCTCACTATATAAAACCACATTTGAGAAAGACAAATAAACCTTTGGGTGTTACATCGCTCACTCAAGTAACAACAGGTGGCAACATCAAGTCTTTCATCTCAAAACTAGGAAATTCTCTTGGCAATTGGTGTCAAACAACATTTATAACAACACCACACTCAAGTCATATTGGTCCACAATTGCCCTATTAAAATGTATGTTTTACTTTGTTCAACATGAAAACATTGTCTGCAAGTAATATTTCAATATTGACCTTGCACTAAGCGAACACGCTTCCTCATTGTCCATATTGCCACATACTTAGAAAGATACTGTATCACAGCTGATGTTTTATACAATACTTGCACTTTGTTTGCCAAGGCTAGGTTGGCTTACCAGTTACACTAACACAATGGGCACTGATTAGGCCTATTTTCAGCCTGATTCTTCAACATTACATTGAAATCCAGAGATCAACAGCCAGCTCTATTTTCAGTGTGAGATATTCAGTAAGTCCATAGATCCCTGAACAAACAGGCTTTTTATCACATGCAACAGATCTGTGCTGGAGTCTTCAGGGTCTACAATCCACAAGACTAGTCGAACAAACATTCAGTGCTGTAAGCAACCACACATACTGTACACCGTGCAATGTGGTTATTGCTGTAGTACTGTACAGTATGACAGTTTAGGGATTAGAGAATAAGCTAAAACAATTAAATACATTATAAGTAAATATTTAAGATTGTAGTCTTGGCCTATTGACTGTAACACATGAATATTTCCTTTAGTGTTGCATGTTATAAATAAGCATACAGTTCTCATCACCTTATTCAAAAATGTTCTTACAAGTAGATCATCAATCAGGTGACAATGTTGTTTCATTGCTTGACACCTGAAGTATTAAGAAATAGTTCAGTGTTTATAAAGAGGGTGGGGCCACCTTTAAACCAGGGGCTTTAGCACCTTTCAACACCTTTGGCACGAGCTACCTGGCAACATGCTCACTGAGACGAGCACCAACTCCCAACTGTGCAGTACAAAGGTGAGCCCTCCTTTTCACCAGCAACCAACCGTACAATACTGTTGAACTAATCTGTATTCATTTCACTGTCAGTTCTTTTCCGATATAGTCCCCACTTGACTCTCAGCATGTGAATGTTGATGAATGATAATTTTAGTGTCAAATCCCTCAACGTGCCTTATTACATCATGGAATTGCAGTAGATAACATGCCAAGTTAATGATATGAGTGGTTACAGGTGCATACTGTGTTCATTTTAGGACACATTGGGGCATTAAAGAAGGAGTCATCAAACAAAGCACCTTTACTGAGGAAATGCCATGATTTCACCTGGTATGGAAAGAGACATGTCGTAAGAAAGTTTCCATATTCCAAAATGCACTAGAAGTCCGGAAGTGAATATCACGTAGCACGAAATTTCAGTCAGTGATTAATAACATTTGCCCTTGTATTTCAAGATTGAAAAATATAGTAATATGTTGTGGACCGAGCTAACCATTAACGTCACCTTAATGCTCAAAGACAGATTCAACAGCTGTACTGTAGCATTGAATGATTAGCTATTAAATATTTCAGAAATTATATAATAAGCATATGCTTTTACCTGATTATAGACTACTAATGATAATATAACAACTTCAAAATAAATACATTGGCAAATGTTACCTAACATGATGACAATAATAGGCCTGCATTATGGCAGGCAGCTAATTGTTAAATTACACTTTCCATCTTCACCTTGGAAGGTCGCTGTCTCTGCGCTGATCGCCTGTGAGTGAGACAACGCTAACTAGCCAATGGGAGTGTAGTAGAACGCCCCTTTGAATAACG
Organism: Oncorhynchus gorbuscha; assembly: GCF_021184085.1. NCBI lineage: Eukaryota > Metazoa > Chordata > Actinopteri > Salmoniformes > Salmonidae > Oncorhynchus > Oncorhynchus gorbuscha. The sequence goes on along the minus strand of NC_060189.1, from coordinate 19,440,283 downwards.
GGGTGTGGTTTTGGCTGAACTGCGTTGGTAAAAAGAAAGACACTTGCCTAAAATACCCTGACTACACAGCTCGCATGGCGTGCCTGAGTGTTGCAAAATAAATGTAGAAATCTATGTTATTCAATTATTGCAACCATACTACTCCTGCGTGTCAATGAGCGTCTGCGTTGCCAAGGGATAAAATAGAAGTCCTTTCTATTTCTAACACAGATAGCGCTGCAAGTCCGGCCTCTCCCATCTCCTCATTGGTTTATAGAAGCAGGTACTCATGTGCCATCTCCACATTGGTTATACCCATGTGGGTGATTGAAAGACAAACTGTGTTCAATCACGATATAAGTTCAAAGATGAAAAGCCTGGAAGGAGGAGAGATGACTAGAAATGATTCGGTTGACCATTTTATGTGTGCATTAATTGTCGAAGTAGAGGACCTTGTGCATTTCAGGTAAAATAACAACTCAATGTTTATATCCCAGGACAAATTAGCTAGCAACAACAAGCTAGCAAAATAGGACAAATAAGCTAGGAAGTGCAAGCTAACAAGCTAAATTGACATAAATTTTTAATGCTTTTCGACCTGTCTCCAAATTAATGTCATTGGTTCAGAGTTTGTTTTGATATTTTAACCTGCGTGTCGTGATCGCTTTTGGCGTAGGGGGACAAAATACATTTATGCACGATGGTGCACGATGGCGCACACACGCAGCTGGTTTGGGTTCCTTTGATTCATGGGATACCAAAACGCCACAGGCGTAGACACTGGAAACGTGCCAGCATCCTGGTGAGATTGAGACCCCTCCGTTCTATTGGCAAATGTCTAGTCACTCAAGAATAAGATGGATAAACTTTGTTCAAGAGTCTTCTATCCGAAAGACGTGATATTTTACGTAATATTATGTGCCTTGCAGAGACATTGCTGGATGACTCTATGTACGAATGACTAGACCACTTTTATTCTACCGCAGAAATACATATAAGGCCCTTCCTCATCCTCCCTTGAGTCAAATCTGACCATGACTCTTTTCTCCTGCTTCCTATTTACTAACAAAAGCTCAAACAGGAAGTACCAGTGATACACTCAATGCTGACGTAGCTTTATGAAGCAGACACAAGTCTACAATACTGTTTTGCTACTACAGACTGGGATATGTTCTGGGATTCATCCGACAGCATTGAGGAGTTTACCACATTAGTCACATGCTTCATCTATAAGTGCATAGACGACGTGTCCCCACAGTCACTATATGAAAATATCCAAACCAAAAACCATGGACTACAGGCAATATCCACACTGGGCTAAAGGCTAGAACTAACCCTTAGATGAAATGGGACACGGACACATGTCAGGACCCGGTTACGAACCCGGGTCTCCGGAGTGAGAAACAGTCACTTAACCAACTGAGCCACGAATAGTCGGCAGAACCCAGAAGATGAGGCAGACACAGCAGTACTTGAGACGGTGTATTTAATGAAGTAAAAAGTGAAGTTCTTCAGGAAAACATGTAACTCCACAACCTCAAAAGGAATCCTACAAGAACAAAGGTAATCCTCCAAGACAAAAAAGGTAAATACACAAGGTGGAAGGTAAAGCACAAAAAGCCTCAAAAGATACTCAAAAAACAAACAAACAAGAACAAAAAACAGAATTCCACCAGAGAGTCCACCGGGATCAACAAGAGTTCTCAGAGTACTAGGGCTGGGTGCTAACATACAAACACAGAGCAAAGAACAGAGGAAAACAAAGGGTTTAAATACAATCAGGGGAAACGAGGCACAGGTGCAAATAATAATGGGGATCAAGGGAAAACAAAAGGTCAAAAGGCACAATGGGGGCATCTAGTGACCAAAAACCGGAACAACCCTGGCCAAATCCTGACAGACACATACACGAAAGCCCGCTACAACCTCTGACGCGACACCAGACATGCAAAAGGACAATGTAGGAGGAAGGTGGAATCCTATTACACATATGTGGCAGGACTTGTGGATGATAACCTCCAAAAGAGAGAAATGCCTTTTATGCTCGCTTTCGAGGAATACAACACTGAGTCTTGCATGAAAGCCCCTGTTGTTTCGGAAGGCTATGTGATCTCGCTCTCTGTGGCCGATGTAAGTAAAACTTTTAAACAGGTTAACACTCACAAGGTGGCCGGGTAAGACGAAATATCAGGGCACGTTCTCAAAGCACAGACCAGCTGGCAAGTGTCTTCACAGACATTTTGAGTGAGTCATGCTGTATGTGTATTGGTAGTCATGCTGTATGTGTATTGGTACTGCAGTGAGGTGTAGGCCTATCGTCTGGTTTTCCTCGAGCACTCATCCTGGCTCTGTTGTGCTGATGGTTGTAATCAAGGGCCTGTTGTCAGGATGCAGTCTCTCTCTAGACCCTCCCCTCTTTCTATGCTGCAGCTCTGGTTTCCTGTAAAGCTGACATGTACCTACAAAACCCAAGACATTTGCCTCCACAGATCTCAAAAGGCAGAAGTTGGTGGAGGAAATGGTTATTCTGAAAAATATGTATTGTATTGCCCTTTTTCAGCCTGTTGGAAAATGTATGGCTATAAGAGTATCAAGGTCTAGACAACAACATTGTAACTCCAACACTGTAACTCCAGCCCTCATAGGCCCTAAACTATACTGAACAAAAATATAAATGCAACAATTTCAATGATTTTACTGAGTTATAGTTCATAAAAGGAAATGAGTAAATTGGAATAAATTCATTAGAGAGCCTTAGGACCATGCCTCAGGACTACCTGGCCTGATGACTCCTTGCTGTCCCCAGTCCACCTGGTTGTGCTGCTGCTCCAGTTTCAACTGTTCTGCCTGCTGATTATGGAACACTGACCTGTTCACTGGACGTGCTACCTTGTCCCAGACCTGCTGTTTTCAACTCTCTAGACAGCAGGAGCGGTAGAGATACTCTGAATGATTGGCTATGAAAAGCCAACTGACATTTACTCCTAAGGTGCTGACCAGTTGCACCCTCTACAACCGCTGTGATTATTATTATTTGACCCTGCTGGTCATCTATGAAAATTTTAACATCTTGGCCATGTTTTGTTGTGGTCTCTGCCCGGCGCGGCCACCCCTCGTGGCCTGGTTCCTCTCTGGGTTTCTCCCTAGGTTCCGGCCTTTCTGGGGAGTTTTTCCTGGCCGCGGTGGTTCTACACCTGCTTTGCTTTCTGTTTGCGGTTTTGGGCTGGGTTTCTGTACTGCACTTTGTGACATCAGCTAATGTAAGAAGGGCTTTATAAATACATTTGATCGATTGATTGACATTTTCAATCTCTCCGTGTCCCAGTCGGTGATGCCAACATGTTTCAAGATGACCACCATTGTCCCTATTCCCAAGAACTTCAAGGTAACCTGCCTAACTGACTCACATCTGTAATTATGAAGTGCTTTGAAAGGCTGATCATGACACACATCAACACCATCATCCCAGATGCTCTGGATCCACTGCAATTTGCATACCACCCCAACAGATCAATGGACGACACAATCTCATTTCCACACTCCCCTCTCCCACATGGACAGGAGGGGAAATAACTGTGAGAATATTGTTCATAGACTACTCTCTATATAGCTCCATATAGCTCTATATAGCTCCTATATAGCTCCACATTGATCTGGTACTGGTACTCTCTATATAGCTCCACATTGATCTGGTACTGCTACTCTGGGTCCTTCTGTAGCTCAGTTGGTAGAGCATGGCGCTTGTAACGCCAGGGTAGTGGGTTTGATTCCCGGGACCACCCATACGTAGAATGTATGCACACATGACTGTAAGTCGCTTTGGATAAAAGCGTCTGCTAAATGGCATATATTTTTTTTATATATATATATACTCTCTATATAGCTCCACATTGATCTGGTACTCTCTATATAGCTCCACATTGATCTGGTACTGGTACTCTCTATATAGCTCCACATTGATCTGGTACTGCTACTCTCTATACAGCTCCACATTGATCTGGTACTGGTACTGGTACTGGTACTCTCTATATAGCTCCACATTGATCTGGTACTGGTATTCTCTCTATATAGCTCCACATTGATCTGGTACTGGTACTCTCTATATAGCTCCACATTGATCTGGTACTGGTCCTCTCTATATAGCTCCACATTGATCTGGTACTCTCTATATAGCTCCACATTGATCTGGTACTGGTACTCTCTATATAGCTCCACATTGATCTGGTACATTGATCTGGTACCGGTACTCCCTATATAGCTCCACATTGATCTGGTACTGGTCCTCTCTATATAGCTCCACATTGATCTGGTACTCTCTATATAGCTCCACATTGATCTGGTACTGGTACTCTCTATATAGCTCCACATTGATCTGGTACTGGTACTCTCTATATAGCTCCACATTGATCTGGTACTGGTATTCTCTCTATATAGCTCCACATTGATCTGGTATTGGTATTCTCTCTATATAGCTCCACATTGATCTGGTACTGGTACTCTCTATATAGCTCCACATTGATCTGGTACTCTCTATATAGCTCCACATTGATCTGGTACTGGTACTCTCTATATAGCTCCACATTGATCTGGTACTGCTACTCTCTATACAGCTCCACATTGATCTGGTACTGGTAATCTCTATATAGCTCCACATTGATCTGGTACTGGTACTCGCTATAAAGCTCCACATTGTTCTGGTACCGGTACTCTCTATAAAGCTCCACATTGATCTGGTACCGGTACTCTCTATATAGCTCCACATTGATCTGGTACTGGTACTCTCTATATAGCTCCACATTGATCTGGTACTGGTCCTCTCTATATAGCTCCATATTGATCTGGTACTCTCTATATAGCTCCACATTGATCTAGTACTGGTACTCTCTATATAGCTCCACATTGATCTGGTACTGGTACTCTCTATATAGCTCCACATTGATCTGGTACCGGTACTCTCTATATAGCTCCACATTGATCTGGTACTGGTCCTCTCTATATAGCTCCACATTGATCTGGTACTCTCTATATAGCTCCACATTGATCTGGTACTGGTACTCTCTGTATAGCGCCACATTGATCTGGTACTGGTACTGGTACTCTCTATATAGCTCCACATTGATCTGGTACTGGTACTGGTACTCTCTATATAGCTCCACATTGATCTGGTACTGGTCCTCTCTATATAGCTCCACATTGATCTAGTACTGGTACTCTCTATATAGCTCCACATTGATCTGGTACTGGTCCTCTCTATATAGCTCCACATTGATCTGGTACTCTCTATATAGCTCCACATTGATCTAGTACTGGTACTCTCTATATAGCTCCACATTGATCTGGTACTGGTACTCTCTGTATAGCTCCACATTGATCTGGTACTGGTACTGGTACTCTCTATATAGCTCCACATTGATCTGGTACTGGTACTGGTACTCTCTATATAGCTCTACATTGATCTGGTACTGGTACTCTCTATATAGCTCCACATTGATCTGGTACTGGTACTCTCTATATAGCTCCACATTGATCTGGTACCGGTACTCTCTATATAGCTCCACATTGATCTGGTACTGGTACTCTCTATATAGCTCCACATTGATCTGGTACTGGTCCTCTCTATATAGCTCCACATTGATCTGGTACTGGTACTCTCTATATAGCTCCACATTGATCTGGTACTGGTCCTCTCTATATAGCTCCACATTGATCTGTTACCGGTACTCTCTATGTAGCTCCACATTGATCTGGTACTGGTACTCTCTATATAGCTCCACATTGATCTGGTACTGGTACTCTCTATATAGCTCCACATTGATCTGGTACTGGTACTCTCTATATAGCTCCACATTGATCTGGTACTGGTACTCTCTATATAGCTCCACATTGATCTGTTACCGGTACTCTCTATATAGCTCCACATTGATCTGGTACTGGTACTCTCTATATAGCTCCACATTGATCTGGTACTGGTCCTCTCTATATAGCTCCACATTGATCTGGTACTCTCTATATAGCTCCACATTGATCTAGTACTGGTACTCTCTATATAGCTCCACATTGATCTGGTACTGGTACTCTCTATATAGCTCCACATTGATCTGGTACTGGTACTCTCTATAAAGCTCCACATTGATCTGGTACCGGTACTCTCTATAAAGCTCCACATTGATCTGGTACTGGTACTCTCTATATAGCTCCACATTGATCTGGTACTGGTACTCTCTATATAGCTCCACATTGATCTGGTACTGGTACTCTCTATATAGCTCCACATTGATCTGGTACCGGTACTCTCTATATAGCTCCACATTGATCTGGTACCGGTACTCTCTATATAGCTCCACATTGATCTGGTACTGGTACTCTCTATATAGCTCCACATTGATCTGGTACCGGTACTCTCTATATAGCTCCACATTGATCTGGTACTGGTACTCTCTATATAGCTCCACATTGATCTGGTACTGGTACTCTCTATATAGCTCCACATTGATCTGGTACTGGTACTCTCTATATAGCTCCACATTAAATGTAATCAGTCACTCCCCAACTGTGATCATTATGCCTTCCCATTGTTGCATTTAAGCCAATCACATGATGGCGATGCTGCCCATTCAGGAAAGTAATGTTGTTTAGTTAATAACCGTAAACGGATGTTTCCATGCTACATTAATTGATTACTGTGATGAATAGGAAAATATAGTTAATGTAATCAATATCTACTTCCGTATGACATGACGCCGATAATACATCGGTAAGCTCATCCAGATGGTCCAACTGGGACTGGCCGTGAAAGAGCTTGGCGTTGAGTCGTGTCCATGTAAATCCTTGTGAATAATGTATTCTACTGTCCTTACAGGAAACCAAGCAACGTCATCGCCTGCCATTTTTCACAACTTTTAACATACAGGTCAGGTCGTCACCATCTTGTCTTTATGTTGCCTGCATCTAGTACTCTCACCTCAATGATGAAAGGAAGCCACCGTGGAATACTGATCCGAGACTATTTGTTTAATTTCTGCCAAGGTTAGAGACTTTTCATAAACAGCAGTGTTGTAAAAACAAATATACACATCTCCAGTGGTTCATGAATACTTCTTTAACTAAAGAGAATATCCAGTGATGTGGTAGTTCCATATAAAACATTCCAAATTTAAATCTGCCCTGTAGGCCTATGTTGTACGGTATCTACAGAACATTTTCACAGCACTATAATGGAGTAGATGGCCATGTTTGTAGTGTTTCGCTTGGTGTCTTTCCAAAGTGGGCCGAGTCTTCAGCTATGTTGACCGGGGCACTTAGTGGCTCACACTAATGACTCTAATTGTGAAAGTGGGCCCCGTTCGGGGGTCACTGATAGACTGACCGGCATGTGTGGAATGTGACTTGGCAGCCCTTTCTCTCCCATTGTCTGGGTCATGCTATCAATTAGCTGCCTGCAATGTATATCTTAGTGGGGGAGAGACTGGTCATAGTGATGCTAAGAGTTGTCCACAGACACTGCCTCCAGGTTATGTTACTCACCAGCAGTACCCCAACCACAGTTTTGTGTTATGTGAGACTGCTCAGCTATTTCCACACAGAAGTTTGCATTTTTCCAACCCCTGTAACAGCTATTTCCTGCAATCTAGAATTGTAATCATTACGCCTAATACTATGTAAAATATATATATATATATATATATACAGTGCCTTGCGAAAGTATTCGGCCCCCTTGAACTTTGCGACCTTTTGCCACATTTCAGGCTTCAAACATAAAGATATAAAACTGTATTTTTTTGTGAAGAATAAACAACAAGTGGGACACAATCATGAAGTGGAATGACATTTATTGGATATTTCAAACTTTTTTAACATATCAAAAACTGAAAAATTGGGCGTGCAAAATTACTCAGCCCCTTTACTTTCAGTGCAGCAAACTCTCTCCAGAAGTTCAGTGAGGATCTCTGAATGATCCAATGTTGACCTAAATGACTAATGATGATAAATACAATCCACCTGTGTGTAATCAAGTCTCCGTATAAATGCACCTGCACTGTGATAGTCTCAGAGATCCGTTAAAAGCGCAGAGAGCATCATGAAGAACAAGGAACACACCAGGCAGGTCCGAGATACTGTTGTGAAGAAGTTTAAAGCCGGATTTGGATACAAAAAGATTTCCCAAGCTTTAAACATCCCAAGGAGCACTGTGCAAGCGATAATATTGAAATGGAAGGAGTATCAGACCACTGCAAATCTACCAAGACCTGGCCGTCCCTCTAAACTTTCAGCTCATACAAAGAGAAGACTGATCAGAGATGCAGCCAAGAGGCCCATAATCACTCTGGATGAACTGCAGAGATCTACAGCTGAGGTGGGACACTCTGTCCATAGGACAACAATCAGTCGTATATTGCACAAATATGGCCTTTATGGAAGAGTGGCAAGAAGAAAGCCATTTATTAAAGATATCCATAAAAAGTATTGTTTAAAGTTTGCCACAAGCCACCTGGGAGACACACCAAACATGTGGAAGAAGGTGCTCTGGTCAGATGAAACCAAAATTGAACTTTTTGGCAACAATGCAAAACGTTATGTTTGGCGTAAAAGCAACACAGCTTATCACCCTGAACACACATCCCCACTGTCAAACATGGTGGTGGCAGCATCATGGTTTGGGCCTGCTTTTCTTCAGGAGGGACAGGGAAGATGGTTAAAATTGATGGGAAGATGGATGGAGCCAAATACAGGACCATTCTGGAAGAAAACCTGATGGAGTCTGCAAAAGACCTGAGACTGGGACGGAGATTTGTCTTCCAACAAGACAATGATCCAAAACATAAAGCAAAATCTACAATGGAATGGTTCAAAAATAAACATATCCAGGTGTTAGAATGGCCAAGTCAAAGTCCAGACCTGAATCCAATCGAGAATCTGTGGAAAGAACTGAAAACTGCTGTTCACAAATGCTCTCCATCCAACCTCACTGAGCTTGAGCTGTTTTGCAAGGAGGAATGGGAAAAAAATTCAGTCTCTCGATGTGCAAAACTGATAGAGACAGACCCCAAGCGACTTACAGCTGTAATCACAGCAAAAGGTGGCGCTACAAAGTATTAACTTAATGGGGCTGAATAATTTTGCACGCCCAATTTTTCAGTTTTTGATTTGTTAAAAAAGTTTGAAATATCCAATAAATGTCGTTCCACTTCATGATTGTGTCCCACTTGTTGTTGATTCTTCACAAAAAAACACAGTTTTATATCTTTATGGTTGAAGCCTGAAATGTGGCAAAAGGTCGCAAAGTTCAAGGGGGCCAAATACTTTCGCAAGGCACTGTGTATATATATATATACAGTGGGCAAAAAAAATATTTAGTCAGCCATTAATTGTGCAAGTTCTCCCACTTAAAAAGATGAGAGAGGCCTGTAATTTTCATCATAGGTACACTTCAACTATGACAGACAAAATGAGAAAAAATCCAGAAGATCACATTGTAGGATTTTATATGAATTTATTTGCAAATTATGGTGGAAAATAAGTATTTGGTCAATAACAAAAGTGTATCTCAATACTTTGTAATATACCCTTTGTTGGCAATGACAGAGGTCAAACGTTTTCTGTAAGTCTTCACAAGGTTTTCACACACTGTTGCTGGTACTTTGACCCATTCCTCCATGCAGATCTCCTCTAGAGCAGTGATGTTTTGGGGCTGTTGCTGGGCAACACGGACTTTCAACTCCCTCCAAAGATTTTCTATGGGGTTGAGATCTGGAGACTGACTAGGCCACTCCAGGACCTTGAAATGCTTCTTACCAAGCCACTCCTTCATTGCCTGGGCGGTGTGTTTGGGATCATTGTCATGCTGAAAGACCCAGCCACGTTTTCACTCAAAATCTCACGATACATGGCCCCATTCATTCTTTCCTTTACACGGATCAGTCGTCCTGGTCCCTTTGCAGAAAAACGGCCCAAAAGCATGATGTTTCCACCCCCATGCTTCACAGTAGGTATGGTGTTCTTTGGATGCAACTCCGCATTCTTTGTCCTCCAAACACGACGAGTTGAGTTTTTGACAAAAAATTATATTTTGGTTTCATCTGACCATTTGACATTCTCCAAATCTTCTTCTGGGTCATCCAAATGCTCTCTAGCAAACTTCAGACGGACCTGGACATGTACTGGCTTAAGCAGGGGGACACGTATGGCACTGCAGAATTTGAGTCCCTGGCTGCCTAGTGTGTTACTGATGGTAGGTTTTGTTACTTTGGTCCCAGCTCTCTGCAGGTTATTCACTAGGTCCCCCCGTGTGGTTCTGGGATTTTTCCTCACCATTCTTGTGATCATTTTGACCCCACGGGGTGAGATCTTGCGTGGAGCCCCAGAGGGAGATTATCAGAGCCCTTGGTTCTCTATGGTGTTTAGGTCAGAGCGTGACTGGGGGGATTATCTAGTTTATAGATTTCTAGGTTGGTGGTTTGTTTGGTTCCCAATTGGAGGCAGCTGGTAATCGTTGCCTCTAATTTGGGGATCATATTTAGGTAGGCTTTTTCCCCACCTGCATTTGTGGGATATTATTTTGTGTTTGTGCCTGTGCACCACGTAGTCACGTTTCGTTGTTCGCTTAGTTGATTTATTGTTTTGTCTTTAAGTTTCGCTTTTGAAATAAATATGTGGAACTCAACCTCCACTGCGCTTTAGTCCCGTTCTTACAACAACCGTGACAGAATATCCCACCAACAAAGGACCAAGCAGCGTGAAAATGAGATAAGGAAGTTTTGGACTTGGGAGGACATGAGACCCTTCCTTGGCGGGAGTCTCCAAGGAGCATGGAAGGACAGCGACGACACCGGGAACCACGGTCACAGAAACCCCAAGATTTTTTGGAGGGGGGGCACATGGAGCTGGCGGTCGAGCAGCGGAGAGTGCCAGATCCTGTTTGGGAGTCGGAGGAGGAATTTGATGAAAGATTCCGGAGAGAAATGGTAGCGATGAGAATGCTGAAGATGAGAATGCTGAAGAGCGTGACAGCAGTCCGGTTCCATCTGCACCGGTTTCACGCATCTGGCCTCCAGTGCGCCTTCCCGCACTCGCCCTGAAATGCGTGTCACCAGTCCGGTGCCACCTGTGCCGGCTCCACGCACCAAGCCTCCAGTGCGCCTCTCCAGTCCGGTACGTCCTGTGCCTGCTCCTCGCACTTGCCCTGAAGTGCGTGTAACCAGTCCGGTGCCACCTGTACCGGCTCCACGTACTAGGCCTCCAGTGCTCATTCACAGTCCAGAGCTTCCGGCAACGGTTCAGTCCAGAGCTTTTGGGGACGGCTCACAGTCCAGAGCTTCCATCAAAGGTTCACAGTCCAGAACTTCCGGCAACGCTTCACAGTCCGGAACCTCCAGCGATGGTCAACAGTCTGGAGCTTCCAGGCAAGGCGTCCAGTCCTGTTCCAGGGCGGGAGTCTTCCTCTGCGCCGATGTGCAGACCAGGCACGGCATCCAGTCCTGCTCCAAGGTCGGAGCATTCCTCTGTGTCGGGGCCCAGTCCGGGCACGGCATCCAGTCCCGCTCCAAGGCCGGAGCCTTCCTCTACGTCGGGGCACAGTCCGAGCACGGCGTCCAGTCCCGCTCCAAGGTCGGAGCATTACTTTGCATCGGGGCCCAGTCCGGGCACGGCGTCCAGTCCCTCTCCAAGGTCGGAGCATTACTCTGCATCGGGGCCCAGTCCGGGCACGCCATCCTGTCCCGCTCCAAGGCCGGAGCCTTCCTCTGCACCGATGCCCAGTCCGGGGACGGCGGCCAACTCAGCTCCATGGCCGAAGCCTTCCTCGGCGCTGGTGCCCAGTCCGGGTGCGGCGTCCAACCCAGCTCCATGGCAGGGGTCCTCCTCCTGCGCCCCGATGACCAGTCCGGGCAAGGCGTTCTACCCGACTCCATGGCTGGACCCATGGTCTGGGCGTGGGCAAATACCCGCACCGGAGTCGCCACCGCCACTAGATTTCTAGGTTGGTGGTTTGTTTGGTTCCCAATTGGAGGCAGCTGGTAATAATTGCCTCTCATTGGGGATCATATCTCGGTAGGATTTTTCCCCACCTGCATTTGTGGGATATTATTTTGTGTTTGTGCCTGTGCACCACGTAGTCACATTTCGTTGGTAGTTTATTGATTTATTGTTTTTGCTTTAAGTTTCACTTTTGAAATAAATATGTGGAACTCAACCTCCGCTGCGCCTTGGTCCCGTTCTTACGACAACCGTGACAGTAAAAGCCCAATCTTCAGTGAGAGGCTGAGAACAAAGCATAGTGTACTTTGTTACTAAGGGCGTGGTGGGCCATTTGTTTGTGTTATATATTGTAACTGAGTTTCCCAACATTGCGTGGGACCGAGAGGTCTGGATGGACAATACAGAGACTGGAGAATGACTAAATGGAGTGGCTCATACTGTAATGAACCACACCAGAGATATTCCTCTCTCTGGCACCACAATGCCAAATAATGACCTTTTGAAGTGGTTTCCAATGCATTGTGGTCCACGCCTGTGATGAAGTTATAAATGCATCCTTTGTAAGTACCTTAGTGCCAGAAATATTGCAATCTTTATTTTCTTCCTCTATCTTTCAAAACCTTACTAAGATTGATTCAGTTCACTGATTTCCTTTTAATATTGTGTTCTTGACATCATGGGATATGAAACCACATAACCATAACTGTCTATGGTTTCTTCATAGTAGTGACGTGCGTAATACGCCTAGCTTCCTGGAACGGGTCACATATGAGCCAACCAGTCTGAGCTCTTTGTTATTCCAAAGGAAATCTCCATCCACACAAAAATGTGTCTATGGGAACCTGTGATCTAGCATTGGGAGGCTAAATGCATTACTCTTTCTGAATACTGTCTGCCACCTGCAGACCTGCGGTAAGGACTAGATGTGGCTCCACTAATACCACTGCCATGGTACACTGAGCCAGCACCCTGTTACATTTGTAGGAGTGTGCGATTAAAGGCTCAGAACGTGCAAACTCTTCTTTTCAGAGGAATTATTAGCGGACACTGCGTTGTGGACTCCAGACACAATTCATCTAGCAGATGTTCATATTGTTGGTAACAGCATAGAAAACATCAATGTGTTTTCTATGTTACGGTCTAATGGTTCAGTATAGGATACCTTTCGATAAAAAGAGAAAGCAAGGATTTCCAAGATTGGGGAATTGAAAGAAGGATTACTTAAAGTAGTTTTAAGAAATGCACGTATGTGCACCTAGCTATCTACTGTAGCTATATTTAGTCATCCCTTTTATCCATGTTATAATATTTGACTCTACAGTGAGCACTTTTGCAGAACTACAAAAAACAATACTTTGTTTAAAGCCCAAGATATCTTCTAAGGAAAATCCAAATCCCAAATCCTTGATAATGAAGCGTCTGAATTCTCATATTGTCAGGTTTTAATTTGTGCAGCTAAATGTAAGCCACTGAGAGCCATGGGCGTGAGCCACGCGGACTCAGGTATGTGTCAATAGTGTTGCCCTGGAGCTGAACCCTCAGATACATCTAGTTTGGAGGGAGAAGGAAAGGGTGAGGCAGAGAAAGGCAGGTGTGTCCTCCTGCTAGGTGACTCAGCCTGAGCCTGTGACTGCTGAGTGACAAATCGAATGCCCATTGAAAGACCCTGTTTGCTCCAAGTTACTGGCTCCTTCCTCTGCACAGGTGGTCCCAGTCTCACACATCACACATACGCCAACGAACACGTACGCACAGAGAAACATATATTAAACATTTTTGGGGATACAGTAGTACTATTCTGCGTAGCTAAGCTTTAACTGAAAAACAATTATGTTTTGAGCTTGAAATTCAAAATAAAATATGGAAAGAGGTGTTGATGCAAGTGGCGCAGTGGTCTAAGGCACTTCATCTAAGTGCTAAAGGTGTCACTACAGACCCTGGTTCGATTCCAGGCTGTATCATAAACGGCCGTAATTGGGAGTCCCATAGGGTGTCGCACAATTGGCCCAGTGTCGTTAGAGTTTGGCCGGGGTAGGCCGGAGTTTGGCCGGGGTAAATAAGAATTTGTTCTTAACTGACTTGCCTAGTTAAATAAAGGTGACATAAATAAATAACCTGATGCTGTTCTTACAGGTAGGTCAAAACAGCTCATTCTTGCCTATCTCATAACATCTCTTGTCAGGCCAATGACACACAAACAATTAAATAAAGAAACTTGCACCACTTTCAGATGTCAGTCACCAGGCTAGTTTACCTAGATAGCTTTAGCATACTGTCAACTTTAATCTACTAAAGGTTGATATTTGCAAAGTAAAGAATCCTTAAGAGTAATCTATTTGCTCACAGGGCCAGTTTAAATAAATGCATTGCATAAACTTTTACAGTATTGGTTTGTAAACACCGGGTGATGACTGCTGAGTAAATGTAGTCTCTGAACACGTGGCCATATAGGAGCCTGAGGGAGTTCAGTAAATGTAGTCTCTGAACACGTGGCCATATAGGAGGAGCCTGAGGGAGTTCAGTAAATGTAGTCTCTGAACACGTGGCCATATAGGAGGAGCCTGAGGGAGTTCAGTAAATGTAGTCTCTGAACACGTGGCCATATAGGAGGAGCCTGAGGGAGTTCAGTAAATGTAGTCTCTGAACACGTGGCCATATAGGAGGAGCCTGAGGGAGTTCAGTAAATGTAGTCTCTGAACACGTGGCCTTATAGGAGGAGTCTGAGGGAGTTCAGTAAATGTAGTCTCTGAACACGTGGCCATATAGGAGGAGCCTGAGGGAGTTCAGTAAATGTAGTCTCTGAACACGTGGCCATATAGGAGGAGCCTGAGGGAGTTCAGTAAATGTAGTCTCTGAACACGTGGCCATATAGGAGGAGCCTGAGGGAGTTCAGTAAATGTAGTCTCTGAACACGTGGCCATATAGGAGGAGCCTGAGGGAGTTCAGTAAATGTAGTCTCTGAACATGTGGCCATATAGGAGGAGCCTGAGGGAGTTCAGTAAATGTAGTCTCTGAACACGTGGCCATATAGGAGGAGCCTGAGGGAGTTCAGTAAATGTAGTCTCTGAACACGTGGCCATATAGGAGGAGCCTGAGGGAGTTCAGTAAATGTAGTCTCTGAACACGTGGCCATATAGGAGGAGCCTGAGGGAGTTCAGTAAATGTAGTCTCTGAACACGTGGCCATATAGGAGGAGCCTGAGGGAGTTCAGTAAATGTAGTCTCTGAACACGTGGCCATATAGGAGGAGCCTGAGGGAGTTCAGTAAATGTAGTCTCTGAACACGTGGCCATATAGGAGGAGCCTGAGGGAGTTCAGTAAATGTAGTCTCTGAACACGTGGCCATATAGGAGGAGCCTGAGGGAGTTCAGTAAATGTGTCAGTGTTCCAGTGACATCAGGTTTTGGGCCAGTGACTGTCTGTCAGAACTGCTAGCGTGTATATCTTCATCCGTCTGTCTGTTTTACCTCGGGAGACATGGATTAATGGCCTATTGTATGTATGGCTGTGTAGAATATGATGAAGAGTGAGGCAGACTTGCCAGATCGTGTCTCCTCACCAGTAAAGCCTTTGGGTTGCCAGAAGGGACCAGAGCATCAGTCAGACAGGGAGCTGCATAAATGCCCAGTGCCGACCAAGGCCTGGTTCAAGCCTTATCTATAGAACCCCTCTGGTTTTCTCCTAGACCGCTGCCAACCGGCGATCCCTGTCTGGCAGCAATATGCAGTGTGTAATTGTGTCTGAATTCCACCATCCCCACGCCAAGCTTTGCTCTACGTCGATTACCTGTTTCAGGAATTGAGGTTGTGATGTGGTTGAAATACTGAAAAAAACAAAGAAGTGATGAGACAAAAAAAGGGTGGCTTACACTTTGCTGTACGTATGTATACAGCAGGTGGTGAAAGAAATCTCTGACAGAACCCCTGATCTGTGCAGAATTGTGTTGCTTAAAGGATATTACCACCAGATGCCCACTTGGAAGAACATTTAACTTTCAAATCATCTTCTTTTTGTTCAATCCAAACACCATCCGCCAAAAATCAAGCTAAGGGAACATCTTGGCTGTCAGAAAGATAATGAAGACAAGAAACTTCACCAGACTATGTACTAAACATAGGCGTATTCTAAGCTGATATTCCAAGCTAAAGTATATGTGGTGACATTAAGATGCTAATACCGTAAGCATGCACATTTTTCATCTTTTTTTGGGGGGAAGAAGGGTCTGCATTTCAGCATTGCTTGAAACACAGCCATAGATGGCAGCATTTTGCTTCATTGTCAGGATCTAACAGTCCAACTGCTACTCTGTAATTATTTTTCGGAGAACATTTCCAGATATAGGCACAATGTATTTGCCAATTGTCATAAGAAAATATGACTTTGTTAAGATGAATTACATGAATGCAAAAAAGGCAATGATCACTTCAAATATCTTCAACAGTTTGGGAAAATCATTGTGCTTGATTTGAGCTAAATTGTTTTTATGTTAAATGATATCATTTCAAAAGAAGAAAGCATCTGTATTATCCAAATGTGCGATTACAATGATTTACATTATTCTATTGATAGTAATATTGATAATATATTGTATTCAGATGAATAAAAGGCATATCTGATTACTGGTCCTCCTCAGGTGCGTCATCATCATATAATGTGTGTACTGATTCAGAAATTCTGCTGTAATGTGTTTCAGTCAGCTGGACCAGGAGCATTCATGTTTGTTCAGCCTCAACACACGAGGAGGCACAAAGGAGAAATGTAACGGGAGTGCGAGAAAAATAGGGAGAAAGAGAGGAATGTCTTTGTGACAGTTGGGGAGAGTGGTAGCTTTGTCTGCCTCCCTTGGTCAGTGTGGATATATACAGGGAGACCCGTATGAATATGGCATTATAATTGGGCAAAACTGTAGATAGTTTGAAAATGGCAGGTCAAAAATTCTAGTAGTTGGTGATCTTTTTAGTCTTGTAGAATACATCTTGATTATTTACCCTCTTGTGGGTAATGATTACAAACTGTATGATCAGGTCCTACACTGGATACATTTGTAACTATTTGAATATTAGCATCGACTAAGTCTCCACCAAAAAAACGTAATCCCCCAAAATTGACATGTAAAACATAACAGATCTTACAAATGTATTCACACGTATAATCATTTCTAAATCGTGAACTGTGGTGGTGGTGTTCTTTAAATGACACTTAATTAGTCCAGTTTTAAAAATGGAAATTCATGAGAAGTGTTCCCAAGAAATGTTCTTGGCGGCATAGGGGTTCAGTGGTGCATTTCCGGTAAGACAACCCTGATATCCAGATTAATAAAAGGCATATCTGATTACTGGTCCTCCTCAGGTGCGTTATTATCATATAATAATTCAGTCTTACTGGTAAGTCTTACCGAAAATGCACCACTGAACCCCTATGCCGCCAAGAACATTTCTTGGGAACACTTCTCATGAATTTCCATTTTTAAAACTGGACTAATTAAGTGTAATTTAAAGAACACCACCAAAAGGCACATGACAGCCAACTTGGAGTTTGCCAAAAGTCACCTAAAGGACTCTCAGAACATGAAAAACAAGATTCTCTGGTCTGATGAAACCAAGATTGAACTCTCTGGCCTGAATGCCAAGTGTCACATCTGGAGGAAACCTGGCACCACCCCAAGGGTGAAGCATGGTGGTGGCAGCATCATTCTGTGGGGATGTTTTTCAGCGGCAGGGACAGGGAGACTAGTCATGATCGAGGGAAAGATTATTGGAGCAAAGTACAGAGAGATCTTTGATGAAAACCTGCTCAGGACCTCAGACTGGGGTGAAGGTTCACCTTCCAACAGGACAATGACCCTAAGCACACAGCCAAGGCGACGCAGTAGCAGCTTCGGGACAAGTCACTGAAAGTCCTTGAGTGGTCCAGCCAGAGCCCGGACCTGAACCCTATCCAACATCTCTGGAGAACCCTGAAAATGTATGTGCAGCAACGCTCCCCATCCAACCTGACTGAGCTTGAGTTGATCTGCAGAGAGGAATGGGATAAACTCCCCAAATACAGGTGTGCCAAGCTTTCTAAAAAACATTTTTTTCTTTGTCATTATGGGGTACTGTGTGTAGATGAGGAAAAAAACAAATGTAATACATTTTTGAATAAGCCTGTAACGTAAGTCAAGCGGTCTGAATACTTTCTGAATGCTCTCTATAGGGGATTTGTTGTTAAGTTCAACATGAAGAAATTGTGTTCAGACATCAGTACATTTACTTGGTCTTTTGCACAGACTGGGCCAAGGTCGGTTTTATATTCTACTAAATTCAGAAAATGACACTCGAGATAAACAGAATGTTTACACTCCCCATGTGAGCTCGGGGTGATATGTAAATGAAGCCTTATTATTTCATCAAATTTGCATTTACCCTCTTAACCAAACACTACAGGGCTCCAATTCAAACAGTACTAATGATGGCTGGCCCTTTATGACCGATTGCTGTATCAGCAAAAACGGAAAGAGCAATTTAGCAGGGAATGAATGGAGTAAAGCATAGTAGCTATCTGTGAGTGGCTGACAATAATTGGATCAACTTTGCTGAGAAATGGATGTGTTTTGATGCTCTAGTGCCTAACTGTCAATCACCTGGCTTTTCGCCAATTTATCATTCCCCTTTTATCTGCGGCTGCCAGACCTTTCCACTGCCGCCATTCCAGGTCCCACTAATCAAACAACTTTTTAATAAGACTAAACTGCATCTCCGCAGCCTGTGAGAGGGCCTGGGGAGCTCACAGCGCATTGAGGGGAATGATGGGATGAATATCAATTAACACCCTGACAAACTGTTTTAACACACTTGCCTGCCTGACACAGAATTTTACTGAAATTGTCTGGTGGTTTCAGATCTGCCTATCCATCAGTGTCAGACCTGCTCTTAATCTGCCTCTTTGGGCAATATGACAGTAACCACTGAACATTTCTTCTCGCTTGATGGTTGTAGGGAAATGGTTCTCCTTTGTAATCAGTGTAAACATTACATTTTCATTACTGACTTTCAGTGCAAGTTTCCCTGTGTTCCTTTATTCCCAAGGAAGCTATTTGAAACAACTCAAACTTAGTAAAACTAAGTTGATGCTTCTTTTCATATCAAGGTATTTTAGACATGTAGCAGCAACATAATTATGTATACTTTCTACAATACCAACCACAAATCAGACACAAAGGTCCCAGAAACCTTTGGATAAAATCCACAAGTGGTCCCAGAAATTGTAATAGTTTTATTGTTCAGTTTACTCTCCTTCAGCAGATGTGTTAAAGATGAAAACGATGGTGCCTCCTTGAGGTCTGGACACCACACAGGCTGAAGGCCACTGTCTGTCTAGTTTGAGGGCTAACTGTACCCATATTTTGGCCTGCTGCTTGGTGACACCGAGTGACAGCGATACAGTGGGGTGGTTCAAGGTCCTGCCAACTGCAAGCCTCGACTGTTTTCGCGCCTTGTCCTCGGAGTAAAACAGATGCCTCACGGCCCTGCTCGAGCTCAGCAGCTGCTGGTGTCCGCGCGGCTATTGAGAAGTTAACAAGTTCAAAACAAAAGAAGTGACAAAACGTAACAAAGGGAGGGAGGGAACGGGGCATAAAGTTGCTGTGTTTAAGGAGGATCCCCCTGTTCATCCAATACCACCAAAGGAGGGGAGAGAAAGGGGGCCTTGATTCGAGCCCTTGCTAGGTAACTGAGGGTCGGTTGTTTGGAATGCGTCTCCCACCATGTCTCTGATATCCCACCCTGCAAGTACCCTGCCTGTAGATCACAAAGTCTTGAGTCTAAATGACCAATCTATGTATTTCCTTTCGTCTACGAAAAAGGTTCTTGCTAGTAAACAACATCCTGACATTTTGAGTGTGCCTGTCAAATTGCTATCTAATTGTAGCAGGGCTGCAGGGGGAGCTGATATCTGCTTTTCTCCTATTCCCTGCCGCGGGCCCTGCCATTCACAAAGCCAGGGGATGCCACACACATTCTGTTTGTTCTACATGAGCAAACAGATTGTAAACTGGTTGATAATTTTTTTTCTGACAATGTCATTTACGGTTGCCAGCCTTTTGTCTGCTCTGTTTGCTTTATTCAAATATGAACCGAGTGGACCTCCCCTCCACGCTCACTTCTGCATTAAAATCACATCAATTCACTTCCATTTTCGTCTTATCTGAAATTCATTGGAGGCAATCACTTGGTTGAATGCTCTGGCATTGCCATGGAAACCAAAGGTCCTGTGTGGACTTCAGAAGGATTAGGAACTTGTAAGATTTAAGTCTTGAAGTACACAGTTTCTTTGTTGTGCTTTCCTTTGATTTGGAGGGGAGCCTTTTCTAACTTTGGTTACGTGAGATAAATCAGTATCTGCATTTACGTCCTTCAGTGAGATTGATAAATATTCATTTGTCCCCATGCGTTGATCTATCTATACATTTACCAATCTATTTAACAGATGCTCCTATAGTTGTTTGTCTGACCCTGATCTGCATTCATATGGCATGGTGATCCCTGTTCACTGCTCTAAAATGTATTTTTCTATTTCAACACAGCTCTGCTTCATTTGTCAAGCAGCAATCTTTGTGCTGAAACTATGACAGTCCAAGTGGCATGCGGTGCCTGGTGCCCTGGTGGTACCTCTTCGCCCCGGGCTGGGGACAATAAATCCAGCTCCCCAAAACGAGTAGGGCCCTCCTTGGGCGCTTGCCTCCCGGGGTTTCCCACTCCGCTCCTGAGGCATCTCCCCTTTGTTCGTTGAGGTTAGGGCATGCAGTGCTGAGTTATTCACATCAAACTGTCTGGCTGGAAGCGACCTGCAGATGTTACTGTTTTTGTGTTTGGTTTTGTCTCCTCACTCCCTCTTTTGTCTTCCCCCGTTTCTTGTTGGTGTTGTATGCCAGGACGTTTGGCATGTGAGTTTTTAAAAACCTGAAAAAACGTGTTCAGTGAAAGAGGAGCTGAGTCCTTGGCTCCTGCCCGTGAAGTGAAGGTTTTTCTTTCCTTTACAGTCAAAAGTACAAAGTAAACTATTTGAAGTAAATGGATTCATTTTTAGTGGTGCCAGGCAACCAAGAGCTGATTCTTTTTGTCCTCTTTACCATCAATGCTAACATCCATTACCCTTTGTTGTCTGCCATGAACTTAACGCATTCACAATATTTCCCTCACTTCTTACAAAAGAAAAGAACAAAAGAAAACTCTTGAATAGTTTGAACATTTTAAGGAAAAAAAGGATTGTCTACATCATAACACTAAATGAAGTCCCTCAAATATCTTGTAAATATATTGACTAATGTGCATGTAATCAACATGCTTTGTATGTTTTCTGCTGTATAGGAAAGGTAGCTCATTTAATTCCATATGTTAAATGGGACAACCATCATAATGCAAATTCAAGTAAATAAAACACAGTATTCCTCCTCAATACTCAAAGTTAAATCCAGCTATAGGCAGAGATAAGTGGAGAGTGAGGACTATGCGAGGTGATATCGTTCATTTATCTATTGCGTTTAACAGATATAATGGTAAAGAATGTACAGTATATATGATGTATTTTGAAAAACAACCAACATTAAGTTTCAGATCTATATTATGCTACTGTTAATCTCATGCTAATCCTGCTTTTTCAGAGCCAAAACCGTTTTGTAATGCATCAATAGTATTTAATGCACCCACAACATTCTCTGAAATTTGGGGTGTAAACAGAAGTTCCTTCCACTGACAAGCTGTCACCTGAAGCATCTAAACAATCAATGTCCATTTGCAACTTGCTATTTACCTCTCTGTTGACACCCATACTACCTCGGCAAATTAAGGTCATATTGGCAGATATCATGCATGACATTATACATGGCATTTTTGAAAGGACAACCAGAAACATTCCATATAAAGTCAAATCAACTATTCACAGCTTCACATTCAACCCTCCCGGAATTTCGGTTCAGATCATTACATTGTGGATTAGTCAACAATGTAAGGACACATTAGTGTCATTAAAAATTGGATTGATAAAAGATTGGTGTTGATTGATTAATCATTGATGCTACTATAGTTTAATTATATGGATAGTTGAGTTAGGCTGTGGAAGTAAGCTTCCAAATTGGATAATAAACATAAAGGAAATCCTAGGTTCCTTTTCCCATCTTGTCTGTTTCCCAGACCTCTGAATGCATATAGTGGATGTGTGAAAAAAAAACTAGCTTGAGTCATCAGTTTTATATCTCTCATTTTGGCCATGAAGGCAAAATTATTCAACCTTGAACATGGCAAAGAGCACAAAGGATCGTCTCTGGGAAGCTTTTGACCGAGTCCTGTCGCTGCCTGTTGAGACAATATTATATCTATGGAAGAGGATTATTCCCAAATACCAGTCCCAGGTCTGACAAAGAACCTGATGATAGCAAATTAGGCCTGGGCTTTTCTATATTTAAAGAAGCAAGAGCAACTTCTGAAGACTAGCAAACTTGGTGGTCTCAGATTTTTTATAATTATATATTTACCTGTGGTTGCCATACATTATATAACAAGGTCAACACCAAAGTGAAAATGATGAAGAAGGGAAATTAGCATTTGACTCAATATATATAAAATGTATATAACTTTCCTGGGTTACAGCAACATACTACTAACTGAGCCTTCAGTGTCATCCTGTATGGTCCAAAATAGAATGAATGGTGGAAAGAAAATAGTGTAGGTTATTCTGTGGTCAAGGACATGTCTTTGTTTTTCGTTGACAGTCTCCACTGTGCTAATAATGCATAAATAGAGCTGGCCCAAGCCAGGAGAGGTCTGGATCAGCAGAGTACACAGGAAACTGAGAAATCCTTAGAAATCATATAACAAATGAGATGGTATGTCAATAACCAATAACAGGATAATAAAATAAACTCAACTGAGGATGGAGAATTAATTTGTAAATGTTTTCTTATCCTAGTTAAAATAGGGGTGGAAAACAACTACTACAAGGTGGTATTACCAATGTACTACTTTATAATGGTTGGGGATGTTTATGGAACAAGAGAAAAATGTATGTGTTTTGTTTTTGCATCGGTCACAGTTAGCACATTGAAAAAATGCGGAAGACCGACATTATGTGTGACCATAGATTAATGATAGCGATATCACAACATGTTGAGTCTCACCAGCTCTATCTCCGTTCTGTCTGTGTTGCCCTGTGTGTCCCTGTGTGTCTGTGTCTCTTACACAATCAGCCTCGCTATTGATCTCATTGATGCTGAAGCCACTCCATGTCCTCTGAAAGACTGGCTCCCAGAGCGGTGACATTGATATGGCCACACCGAGGTGGGTCTTTTTGTGGCTGCCTGTGTGTGGGACTGGGGGTGGGGGCCGTGCACTGAGCTGACCTTCACAGAACACAAACAACAAAAATGAGAAGGAAGTTATGGAGGGGGGTGCAATAGCTAGTGCTTAAGGGTCAAACTCCTATTTTGGAGGTAAAAAGTTGGAATGCCTTTGACACCTGCTCCCATTGGACTCAACATGTTTCTAGCCTGTCTGATGTCTGTGATGGCTCCCTTGCCTGATTAACACTGGGCTTGTTTTGTAATGCTAGCTACCACATGTACAGCTGGATTGGAAGGTAACATGTGCTCTTCTACATACTGAGATGACCTATACTAACATTAAAAGAGAAGATAGCATTAACATTTTACTGCAGTGGGCTAAATCAGGGTCATACAGTGTTTCTTGGTAGTCTTAAACAAATCTACTTTGAAACTAAAGTAAACACCTCACACACATGATCATGGTCTTAAATAAATAAGACACCTGTACCATGTCAGATATAGAGTTCAAATGTGTTCAATTTTCAATTACACCACAGAAGACTGAAATATAACAAAACCATTGACACAGAATCACCGTATTTACTGGGTTTAATAATATATATGTTTATGAATTATGAAATAATAATAAAATATGAATAACATTCCACCAATGAAGCCTCTAGGTCATTTGACTGAAGGAAAGGGCTACAGTTGCCAAGTTTTCTTTTTGGGGTGATAAGTAAAAGTTAAGTTTTTTAAATATTCTGTCACAACTAAAGGGTTAGGCCTAACTTATCTTTGTGTGCCCTGTCTGAAAGGGAAAGCCATCCATCAGAGCTGTGTCTGTCAAGTCTTTCCTCGTGGAGAAGTAGACTACATGTAGCCACACGAGGATCGCCTGCACATCTGGCTTTTCTTTTGGTATCTAAGTAGTATCTAAACATTGGTGAATCTAAAAAATGCCTTATTGTTTTAGGTCCAGGTGGAAAGGATGTCTGGTTCCACACTCAGCATTTTTATCACACACTGATTCCTACCTTTCCTGCATTTCATGCGTATCATATCACCGTCATTAGCCTGGCACTTGCTTTTATTGTTTTGTAAAGGAGTCCATTTTGATAGGATTAGCTGTAGCTGGAAGCCTTTTTATAGTAGACTTAGTTTACTAAATGTAGGGCTGTATTGTGCAGCCGGAGAGAAAGATTTAAAGAGCCACTTTCTGGATATCCAGAGGTATAACTCTACAGGCAAGGTGTGACCGTTGTCCACTGGAGAGGAGAGGCCGTATCCGTGGCATGGCATGCAAACTATCACAGATTGCAAAGGGAAACCCAGCCGCAAGCTTTCAAGTGACGTGAGCCTACCAGATGAGATAAATACCTTCTATGCGTGCTTCGAGACTATCAACACTAAACTATGCATGAGGGAACCAGCTGTTCCAGACAACTGTGTGAGTACGCTCTCCATAGCCGATGTGAGCAAGAACTTTAAACAGGTTAACATTCAAAAGGCCGCAGGGCCAGAAGTATTATCAGAACACGTACTCAGAGCATACACTGACCAGCTAGCAAGTGTCTTCACTTCACATTTTTAAGCTCTCACTGACCCAGTCTGTAATACCTACATGTTTCAATCAGACAACCATAGTTCCTGTGCCCAAGAACGCCAAGGTAACCTGTCTAAATGACTATCACCCCGTAGCACTTACATCTGTAGCCATGAAATGCTTTGAATGGCTGGTCATGGCTCACATCAGCACCATCCTCCCAGACCCACTAAAATTCACATACCGCCCCAAGAGATCCACATATGATACAATCTGTATTGCACTCCACACTGCCCTTTCCCACAAAACAAACACCTATGTGTGTAAGGATCGACGCAGGAGAAGAGAAGCATGTACAGGGGAGTGAACGTTTAATAGCTGACAGACATGAAACGGAACAGGAACAGCGTCTGGACAGGAACACATAACAACAATTATTGAGGACACAGGGCACACCACCGAGAAACAGATAGATATACAGGGGGTAATCCACAACGTGAAGGAGTCCAGGTGAGTCCAATGAGCGCTTCTGCGCGTAATGATGGTGACAGTTGCATGTAAAGAAGAGTAGCCTGGCACCCTCGAGCACCAAGGATGGGGAGTGTGAGCAGGCATGAAAATGTGAGAATGCTGTTCAGTGACTACAGCTCAGCATTCAACACCATAGTGTCCTCCAAGCTCATCACTAAGCTAAGGACTCTGCTATTAAACACCTCCCTCTGCATCTGGATCCTAGACTTCCTGACATGCCGCCCCCAGGTGGTGAGGGTATGCAACAACACATCCGCCCCTCAGGGGTGTGTGCTTAGTTCACTCCTGTACTCCCTGTTTACCCACGACTGCATAGCCGCACACGACTCCAACATCATCATTAACCGTTTACTGCGGTGGGCTAAATCAGGGTCATAGAGAGAGTTTCTTGGTGGTCTTAAACTAATCTACTTTGAAACAAAAGTATACTCCTCACACACATAGTTACGGGCTTATAAAAAGGAAGACACCTGTCCCATGTCAGATATTGTCACGTTCTGACCATAGTTCTTTTGTGTTTTCTTTGTTTTAGTGTTGGTCAGGGCGTGAGCTGAGTGGGCATTCTATGTTGTGTGTCTAGTTTTCCCGTTTCTATGTTTGGCCTGATATGGTTCTCAATCAGAGGCAGGTGTTAGTCATTGTCTCTGATTGGGAACCATATTTAGGTAGCCTGTTTTGTGTTGGGTTTTTGTGGGTGGTTGTCTTCTGTCTTCGGGTGTCTGCACCAGACAGAACTGTTTCGGTTTTTCACATTTGTTGTTTTGTATTTTGTAGTGTTCATGTTTACCGTCTTTATTAAACATGATGAACACTAACCACGCTGCGCTTTGGTCCTCTCCTTCATCCACAGAAGAAAGCCGTTACAGATATAGAGTTGAAATGTATTACATTTTGAGTTTGTATCTCAGTATAACACTTTATATACATCAGAAAACTGAAATATAACTAAACTGGATTTTCTGCAAGGTTTTTTAAATGATGTTTGTTAATTATGAAACTATTTTTTTTAAATATGAATAACATTCCACCCATGAGGCCACTAGGTCATTTGACCCAAGGAAAGGGTTTTAAGTTAGCAGATGACACGATCACAGACAATGATGAAACAGCCTACAGGGAGGAGGTTGGTGGTGGAGAGCCGGTCAGAGACAGCAAATAACATGAGCTGAGATGCTGTCTGTTCTAGATCTGTGGCTTGTTCATCATGCTTCCAGGTCAGAAAGATACTTTTTCTGCCACAGATGAAACATTAATAGAGCATACAGAAGCTCAACCTGACAACAGGGCCATGGAGTCAAGCCAGGTCCTTCAACGCCATTGACTCTTCAGCGAGGTAGATCAGGAGGTTGAAACTGGACTGGAGACACCGCACACTCAAAATGCTTCAATAAAATTGAGAATACAACTATAATCAATGCTTTCTGATTACATGTTGGTAGTAGCGTGAAGCAGCCATATTGCTAATTCACAGTCATCCCATTGTGTACTGTAGGATGAATGCCATTTTACTCCATTGACAATGCTTTGACATTTCACTAGAATAGGACATGTCTCTAAGGCTGTCTCTAATTAGACCATAATGCTGATCTGTTGTCCTGATTAGCATTGAATAGACTTTGATCACCATGTATTATCAGATTACTGTGATAGCCTACCTTTGGATTAAGACAAGGTCCCTACTCATTGTCTTTTCATGCTGTGAGGAAAGGGGGGGGGGGCTGGACCCGGAGTTAAGCCTGATGGCTCCTTTGTATGTTGAAAATACCACTTTATCAGCCGGGGCTGTGGGGAGCCGCGAGGTCCAGCACAGAGGGCTCCTCTTTCAGTGGAAGCAGCTTGCTTGCCTTGCTTGGGTCTCTCCTCTAGGTCCCGTCCTCTTTGTGCAGCGAGCAGCAGGGCGCGCCAGGGATGACACCTCAGTCCAGTTTGTTTGCTCAAGGAAATAATCACTAATTTCTGAATAATAATGCCAGGCCCTGACCAAGACAAATTGAATGGCAGCATGTC
This sequence comes from Oncorhynchus gorbuscha, assembly GCF_021184085.1. Taxonomy (NCBI): domain Eukaryota; kingdom Metazoa; phylum Chordata; class Actinopteri; order Salmoniformes; family Salmonidae; genus Oncorhynchus; species Oncorhynchus gorbuscha. The sequence goes on along the minus strand of NC_060189.1, from coordinate 19,412,952 downwards.
ATTGAGGCGATGGGGAAGCTTTGCTGAGCACCAGCCCATCAATGGTGTGTTTGGCCAGGCAGTTCTGTGTGATTGATATACAGGCAGAGAATATACTGCACACATGATGGGGGTCTGGACCACGGCGAGCTGGGAGGAGAAGCCTGATATAAAAGCATCATTAGTCATGAATATGCCTCAATGCCCCTGCAGCGATGATTCAATAAGGCTTTTCAATTTAGGAATGTTGGATTATCCTGCCCATGCTATTGGACAAGTTGTCTGTATTGTTGTGCACACTGGTATGGCTCAGAAAAAATATGTGACCCCCTATCACGCTCTATATAAATCCACATATCAGATGGAGAGATGGGCTATTCATAACTCCTCTGTGCACATGCATGTCTAAGTTAAGACGTGATGCTACAATATTACTGGCAGCTTTGCAAAGAAATGACCATCCCTAACCTATAAAAGGGTCAGCAATCTTTACATCTTTTCACAGCATGATACTATTTGGCACATTCAAAAGACTGAATATGTGAAACTATCTAGAGGACTTAAGGACTGACATCTCTGTCCTTGAAAAAGACAAGACATAATTCCATCTTCACATTATTCCATCTCCACCAAGGTATTTCACCACAAGTTAATTCAGTCCAACTGAAAGGGGATCGGAGGTTTGAATGAAGTTTTGGACAAATTGAATCCACCTTTTCTCTCTGAATTCCACCTTGCATTTAAGCACAGCTTAACCTGACAAAGGAAGTTGCTGCATGTGTTCTGCCGTTGTGTTATATTATGGAAAGAAAACAGCTAGCTGTAGAATGGGATTACGGAAGGAAGAGCAAAAGTTCAGTTCAATAAATGATTAGTCTTAAATAGTTAAACATGTTAACTTGGCATAGAGACTATTGCAGCTGCTTTTGACTTGTTATAAGTAGGCCTATCATCGTTTTGAATTTGTGCCTTGTAAGCATTTTTTAAAATTGCATATACATTAATTTTGCAGAAGCATCTTTGATTTTCAACTACAAACATATTATTTTGTGAAATGATTTGTAATATTAAATACAATACTGAATGGAAAGGAAAGGAAATTCCACACTTCACAGCAATCTAAAACAGACGGAGATCATTCCGAAATTTTACTCATCATTTATTTTTTGGAAGAAATAACTATTGCTAAATGAGTTTCCAAACACTAATGTCAATAAATTTCACAACAACACATGCAGACAACAAGACCACACAGACATGGAAAAACTGAATGGCTGATATCAAGGCTCCCATCTGCTGTTGGATCAATATTTTGTGCAAGCCTCACAGGCCTGTCTGTTTACCCTAGGCATCTGTGCCTGGCATACCAACCCTGCACAATGTTTGAGCATGTGACTGTGTAATAATGGCAGATAGGGGAACTAATAGCCACTGCAATATCTGTAGCTTGACCCAATGTGTCCCTCCCTAATTTATCTATAGATTACCATCAGACACATCAGTCAGGGGTTAACCTTCTCTGTTAGCACCACAGTCTTTGCTGTGGATTATCAGGCAATTTGAAGGGTGACGGGAGCGACGCCGGAAAAAGCTATTAGCTATCTTGGTTAAAATTTCAATGCCAATTTGTTATAGCCAGAGAGAAGAAAACATTAAATTGGTGGCCACGTTTGGCATTTATAAATTGATGTCCTCCTCTGATCGCTCCCTTCCATGGCTGTGTGTCACATGGTCTGCCTGTCTCTCCCCATGCTGGATCCACCCAGGCCCAGCTACTGGAGCCAGGCCACCTGACTTCCTGGCCTGGCCTATATGTACACTTGGTCGGTCTATGTAAACTTTGACATGTGGATGTCAATCTCTCCCATATTTGTCATGGGCTCTATCAGGCCGTGATTAGTTTTTAGAGCAAATTTGGAGCAAAAAGACAACATGGCCTGCATTATGTTAGCCAACCGAGTGCACCACTGTTCGGCCCTGAATATTTACATGGGTCCTGGTTGTTTTTAAGGCTCTCTCTCTCTCTGTAGGTGATGTCAGAGGACTGCTGCTGGGTTGGCTCCAGAGAAGGGTTTATCAACTACCAACCATGGAGGAGTGTGCCTTTCACACACAGTATCCGGACCCAGCCAGTGTTTGTTAGTTAGTCGTGCCACTCCTGTAATTGTACTGTGGATCCTTAATGTGTTGTGGATGTCAACATTGCAATTTTGCTGTTTGTGAAACCCTGTCATGATATCATCAGTAAGTTTGTCCAGACCTGCTCCTACAAATACAAAGGGAGAGACTTCATATGGATATCAGTAATAAAACAATGCCATTTCCAGGTCTAATCATTTTCATTCATTGCATAGAGGACACAGTGAATAATCTGAGATGCTCCCAGTGAACTTGATGGGATTAAACCTGTGGATATTGGTCAATGACAAATCTAAGTGTTTGCCTTAAACAAATGGCCCCTAAATGTGTACTCAAGCCAGAGTAAATTTGATTGTGGTGAAAAGGGGTGGAGGAGGTACTCAGTCGCTCCTGTCAACACTGGGTAAGGAAGAGAAACATTTGCTATGACACGGAGAAACCAAAGACGGAGATGGCATGCAAATACTGCTAGACGCCACTGAGCGGTTGTCCTCTACAGAGCCATTCTGGACAATAGGCACCTGCAGTGTCTCGGGTATCTGCTGTGTCTCAGGACTACATTGGCTACATTGACCTCTGATAAAGGTGAGAACATTTGACTATAATATCATTATAAATGAATTTAGTATTGTTCGGTGATACACGGATCATATATCTCCTTTTTAAAGTGTTGTAAGGCTCTGACTCACTGCAAGTTCATTTTGGAGGAGATCTGAAGGATCAGGGATGGAAATGTTAGTGTTTTTGAAAAAGGCATTCTCCATCATCTTAGTTACCTAAGGGAGGTTGACCTTCATTTCCTGTATTTTCTTTATATTACCGACCCTCCCTATGGACAAACATAATCCACAGCCAACTGCCTTATCCATACACAATCGGTCTACCATGGTCAGAGATCTTATGAAAAGTTATTCATGTAGATTGATTACTCACTCACTCATCATGTTACAATCCGGCCTGGTCCAATCCTTCTCTGTGATGCTTGATGTCATGGTAACTAGGTAACGGAAGGAACACTGCAGGGTCTCGGTTTAATAAAGGTGGTTGGATAGGGGATTGGGGAGAGATTCCTGCATTGACCACTCAGGGAAAGATTGAATGCTGCTGACATTTCAGAGGAGGAATTTGCAATTTCCACAAATATGAGGCTGTCGGCAGCCCAGCATGACAGCACATAAAATCAATCCAAATAACCTGAATCCCTAATACCTTGATCCCTGTTAGTGGAGGGATGCATTACAACTAAGACACTGGGAGTGGGAGACACAACCCTCAGGCTGATTCCTGACACTTATCGACTGTCTCCAGGCCAAACACAGACGCAATAACAATTAGGTGGGCCAGCGTGCCAATTCTCTCCTTCACACACATACACACACAGACTCTCACACACACAGATTCTTCCGGTGGAGACGGATGTGAGACACAGATATGTTGCCGTGTTTTAAGTTCTTTAGCTGTTTGCAGAATGCTCATTTATTTATTTTAACATGTAATGGAGCTTGATAGATGAATGTATACATCATCTGATTTAATACTTTGAAAGCCTTGCATACGTTTGGCACATCTCAGCAAACTCACAATAATCAAATGGTATGGAAAAATACTTTGGAAGTCTTTACACGGATATGCATTTACATATAGCCCCACAAACCTCAAGGCTTGTAAATACACATTGTATTATTCAAAATAATCTCAAACTGGATTGTATCTCATTGGGAACACTTGGATCACACCTGTTCTGACTCCCCATGGAGAGTGGAATTATCAGGCTTACTCCAGCCGTAGCCAAAAGGAGATGGTGAAAAGAAAATTGCTCTCCCACGGTATGCTTTTCTTGTGTTTGTTACAATAGCCCAATTTGAAGGATTTGGAAGTTGTGCTGCACAATGGCTAGTAAGAAGGGAGTTAATGATTTAGAGTGTTTGTGTCCTCCATAACCAACCCACAGCAGTAGAGCAGGTGAAGCAGGACAGGTGGCTCCTTTACTACTTCCAGAGCAATTGGCTCCGCTTCAAAACAGCAGTCTGTAAATGTCACACTGGTATGAGTCTATATAGAGCATGCTCTGACACACAGGGATACTCCTGCTAGGGAAAGCATTTGAAAATACATTTTCCAAAATAGCCTGTCTCACCCCTGACATCACTCTCAAGAGTACAGTACCTCGCCATGGCCATCTAAAATGTAACAATTATTGTCTTGTTCTCCTCTGTAAGATACTTGCTATTTTTGCATTTACCTGGACTCTTAATCATCATTACTGTCTCCCAGCAAACTTTCTTGAGGAATGTCCCACAGTTAATTTGACAAGATCATTTATGCTTGGGGCTAGGATTTGAACTTGGACTGTAGTGTACTATGCCCTGACTGGCACATGGTTAATTTCCTGTTGATTAAACTATTCCATGGCTTGTGTTTTCACTGAGATGATAACAAAGCTCCTGCTGCCTCTACTTCCTGTCTATGGCCTTGGCTGTAGATCTGGCTCAGTGGATGTGGTCTCTCCCATCCTCCCTCCCTGCCTGTCAGCCTAGCAGAGAGCAGTCTGGCAACATGTGCTGAGACACTGAAATTGTTCAGAGTGACCGCTGGGTGAGTCACCATGAGGCGAAACTCTCACATGCATACACACACACATACACACATGAGGAAACACAGACATGCATGCATGCACACACATTTACGCCACAAACACTCTCTCACTTTCACACACACGCACGAGCACTCACTCTACTCTCTGACCTTTACTGGCTACCTTTTCCCCTGGTCCTGGTCTCTGAGTGGGGTGGTTCCACACATTTCTGTGAGTTGCTTCTTTTCTCCATTCCCTAAGAAGAGGGTTCACTGATGGATGTGAGAATCTGATGCCTGGTCGTAAAGCTCTCCTGTCAGGAGGTATTATAGGACCATGTTGTGATGGAGGACAGTTGGAATGCCACTGTGCTGATATCTTAATCTGCGTCTTTGAGGAAGTGGTCACCGGTGGGGGGGCACAGGTGACCCATGACGCTGGCTGGCAGGTACGTCTGGAGAATAGGACAGGCCTGGACACCTCTCGCCCCACCCTGACCTCTTACCCCTTCAGAAGTGGTGTGTTAGCGGTGTGTAAAGGTTTTAAAAGCTCGGCCGAAGTTAAAACAGCCATCATCATTATGTTGAGAGTGTGAGCTGTGGCGGGATAATGTGTGTGCTGAGTTACTCTGTCTGTTTGTAAGGCCCTCACCAGGAGTGTGTCTGCTGTTGACGTTCTCCATTTAATATCGTTTGAATTTTTCATCAAGATGCCGAGCCTTGTTACAAGAGCCCTTTTGTTTCCAGAGCTTTTTGTAATTCTTTGTGTGTGTGTGTGTGTGTGTGTGTGTGTGTGTGTGTGTGTGTGTGTGTGTGTGTGTGTGTGTGTGTGTGTGTGTGTGTGTGTGTGTGTGTGTGTGTGTGTGTGTGTGTGTGTGTGTGTGTGTGTGTGTGTGTGTGTGTGTGTACGTGTGCATGTGCACGCATGCATGTGTGTGTGTTAGAGAGAATAGAGAATAAATGTGTGTGCAGGTTTATGTACTTCTGTCTGTGTACATTACTTTTTCTTAAACTTTTCAAGTAGAAGGTCGTTTTTCTGCTCTCCCATCCATTGTCCATTCTGGGGGAGGGGGATGGGGGGTCTAAGGGCGCGAGGCCTGGAGTGGTCATCATCCAGCTGCAACTCCCCCTCACTTGCACCTTTTGTGCAGGGGACCCTGACGCAGCCTTGAATACAGGTCACAGCAGGTTACTGACAAAGCTCTGTGAAAAGGGGGTTTTGTGTGCGTGTCTGAAAGGAGCGATGCGCACGGTTAAAATTAGCCTGCCTCCAGTCAATGCAGCGCCAGGCTGGGCCAGGCTCCTGCCTCCATTCAGCCACGTGAAAGTTGATTCTTTCATTGTGCCGCTATCTTGTCACAACTCCTCCTTCACTGCCTGCTTTGTTACCTGCTTTGTAGTAGCGTCATCACACTGGCAAAGTCAGCCTCATAAAAGGAGTTCATTTTGGATTCACTGCCCTTCAATGAACACTGGGAACTTTCTTGTTTTGTGTCTTTATCCATAAATATATGATCACTCATTGGCCTGTCAGTCTGTCACTAAAGATTGTTTCTGGAGAATTTCCTCCTTACCTTTCTTTGTGCACGTTTCACCCGTTCACCCACGTAGGTAATCAGACTAATCATTCACTACTGTGTTTGACTCTTTGGTTGGCCATTACAGCCTTACAAATGACAGGTAAACCTTCTCTTGACTCATAATATAAATGGCAGGGGAAATTATATTTTATTCAGTAAAACATAATATGTTCTCATTTCACTTAAGATTCAAATTCAAATGCAATGACTTAATCCAATCTTTATAGGTGGTCAGGTGATTTTGAATAGCCAAGTGTTTGTTTTGATTGTGCTGTCAGCTATGACACATCTGATCCTTCAAGAGATTGACTCAGAGCCTCTGAGCGTACAGGTACAGGTACATACATGGATCCCACCCATGGAGCAGTTATTCATCAGTGTATTAATGAATCAGCGCTAGGCAGCCAGTCAGTCATTGGGTTAATGGATGGGGAGGACATCCTCGTCTCCATGGCACAGCCCGCTCTGTCAGATGTGGCGCTTTTAGGAAGCAATCGTTTACCTTGCTTGTCATTTGACACCGCCTCCCATTGTTCTCTCTCTCTCTCACCAGGGCTCTCTCACTTTTTCTGGGGCCTGGGTCATGCCAGGGGAACACACACACACACAGAGAGATAATTTAATTGAAACTGAAATTTAATTGAAATTGTTCAATCTACTTGAACAGAGTAATAGTCAATCATGATGCATCAAAGCCAAATTCGAAGCCGAACTGAATAATATTAACAAATGCTATAGATGGAAGGAATGTAGTGTGGAAACCTACCAAAAACTATTAGGCAACAACTGAATGAATGAAATATTCTTATTAAATACTTTTTTCTTTACATAGTTGAATGTGCTGAAAACAAAATCACACAAAAATTATCAATGGAAATCAAATTTATCAACCCATGGAGGTCTGGATTTGGAGTCACACTCAAAATTAAAGTGGAAAACCACACTACAGGCTGATCCAACTTTGATGTAATGTCCTTAAAACAAGTCAAAATGAAGCTCAGTAGTGTGTGTGGCCTCCACGTGCCTATATGACCTCCCTACAATGCCTGGGCATGCTCCTGATGAGGTGGCGGATGGTCTCCTGAGGGATCTCCTCCCAGACCTGGACTAAAGCATCCGCCAACTCCTGGACAGTCTGTGGTGCAACGTGGCGTTGGTGGATGGAACGAGACATGATGTCCCAGATGTGCTCAATTGGATTCAGGTCTGGGGAACGGGCGGGCCAGTCCATAGCATCATTGCCTTCCTCTTGCAGGAACTGCTGACACACTCCAGCCACATGAGGTCTTGCATTGTCTTGCATTAGGAAGAACCCAGGGGCAACCACACCAGCACATGGTCTCACAAGGGGTCTGAGGATCTCATCTCGGTACCTAATGGCAGTCAGGCTACCTCTGGCGAGCACATGGAGGGCTGTGCTGCCCCCCAAAGAAATGCCACCCCACACCATGACTGACCCACTGCCAAACCGGTCATGCTGGAGGATGTTGCAGGCAGCAGAACGTTCTCCACGGCGTCTCCAGACTGTCACGTCTGTCACATGTGCTCAGTGTGAACCTGCCCTCATCTGTGAAGAGCACAGGGCGCCAGTGGCGAATTTGCCAATCTTGGTGTTCTCTGGCAAATGCCAAACGTCCTGCACGGTGTTGGGCTTTAAGCACAACCCCCACCTGTGGCCGTCGGGCCCTCATACCACCCTCATGGAGTCTGTTTCTGACCGTTTGAGCAGACACATGCACATTTGTGGCCTGCTGGAGGTCATTTTGCAGGGCTCTGGCAGTGCTCCTCCTGCTCCTCCTTGCACAAAGGCGGAGGTAGCGGTCTTGCTGCTGGGTTGTTGCCCTCCTGCGGCCACCTTCACGTTTCCTGATATACTGGCCTATCTCCTGGTAGCGCCTCCATGCTCTGGACACTACGCTGACAGACACAGCAAACCTTCTTGCCACAGCTCGCATTGATGTGCCATCCTGGATGAGCTGCACTACCTGAGCCACTTGTGTGGTTGTAGACTCCGTCTCATGCTACCACTAGAGTGAAAGCACAGCCAGCATTCAAAAGTGACCAATACATCAGCCAGGAAGCATAGGAACTGAGAAGTGGTCTGTGGTTACCACCTGCAGAACCACTCCTTTATTTGGGGGTGTCTTGCTAATTGCCTGTAATTTACACCTGTTTTCTATTCCATTTGCATAACAGCATGTGAAATTTGTCAGTGTTGCTTCCTAAGTGGACAGTTTGATTTCACAGAAGTGTGATTGACTTACATTTACATTTACATTTAAGTCATTTAGCAGACGCTCTTATCCAGAGCGACTTACAATTGACAATTGACTTGGAGTTACATTGTGTTGTTTAAGTGTTCCCTTTATTTTTTTGAGCAGTATATTATCAAATACAAGTCTTATATAATCAACTATTACAGACTACCAGAAACCACTGGATTCTCCAATTACATTGAGTGAACTACAGGACAAAATACAAACCCTCCAACCTAAAAAGGCCTGTGGTGTTGATGGTATCCTCAATGAAATGCTGAAATATACAGACAACAAATTCCAATTGGCTATACTTAAACTCTTTAACATTATCCTCCCCAATATTTGGAACTAAGCACTGATCACCCCAATCTACAAAAGTGGAGACAAATGTGACCCCAATAACTACAGTGGGATATGCATCAACATCAACCTTGGGAAAATCCGTTGCATTATCATTAACAGCAGACTTGTACATCTCCTCAGTGAAATGAATGTACTGAGCAAATGTAAAATTTTATTTTTACCAAATTACTGTACAACAGACCATGTAGTCACCCAACACACCCTAATTGACAAACAAACCAAAAGCAAAGTATTCTCATGCTTTGTTTATTTTTTTTAAAAGCCTTTGATTCAATTTGGCATGAGGGTCTGCTATACAAATTGATGGAAAGTGGTGTTGGGGGAAAAACATAAAATCCATGTACACAAACAACAAGTGCGGATAAAATTGGTAAAAAACACACATTTCTTTCTACAGGGCCCTGGTTGAGACTTGAGTTCAGCTTAAGCCCCACCCTCTTCAACATATATATATCAATAAATTGGCGAGGGCACTAGGACAGTCTGCAGCACCCGGCCTCACCCTACTAGAATCTGAAGTCAAATGTCTAGTGCTGGCTGATGTAAGGGTTTTCTGGTGAAAGAGAAGCGGACCAAAAAGCAGCATGGTGGTTATTCATGTTCTTTAATTTATAAAGAAACTACACATGAGATAACTAACAAAAACAACAAACGTGAGAAAACCTAAAACAGTCCTATCTGGTACAAACACAGAGACAGGAACAATCACCCACAAACACACAGTGAAACCCAGGCTACCTAAGTATGATTCTCAATTAGAGACAACTAATGACACCTGCCTCTGATTGAGAACCATACTAGGCCGAAAACAAAGAAATACCCAAAACCTAGAAAAACAAACATAGACTGCCCACCCAACTCACGCCCTGACCATACTAACTAAATACAAAACACAGGAAATAAAGGTCAGAACGTGACAGCTGATGATCTAGTGTTTCTGTCTCCAACCAATGAGGGCATACAGCAGCACTTAGATCTTCTTCACATATTCTGCCAGACCTGGGCCTTGACAGACCTGGGCTCTGACAGTAAATCTCAGTAAGTCAAAAATAATGGTGTTCCAAAAAAAGATCCAGTCGCCAGCACCAGAAATACAAATTCCATCTAGACACCATTGTCCTAGAGCACATGAAAACTATACATACCTTGGCCTAACATCAGCGCCACAGGTAACTTCCACAAAGCTATGAACAAGCTGAGAGACAAGGCAAGAAGGGCCTTCTATGCCATCAAAAGGAACATAAAATTTGACATACCAATTAGGATCTGGCTAAAAATACTTTAATCAGTTATATAACTCTTTGCCCTTAATGGTTGTGAGGTTTGGGGTCTGCTCACCAACCACGAACTCACTTCCAAGAACTCACACTGCATTTCAATGCTAGAGGCGTCACTACAGACACCCTGGTTCGAATCCAGGTTCTATCACAACCGGCCGTGATTGAGAGTCCCATAGGGCGGCACAATTGGCCCAGAGTCATCCGGGTTTGGCCGGTGTAGGCCGTCATTGTAAATAAGAATGTGTTCTTAAACTGACCTGCCAAGTTAAATTATGGTTAAATAACAATAATAATAATAATAATAATGGGACAAGCACCCAATTGAGACTCTGCATGCAAAATTTGTGTATGTATGTAAAATGTAAAACACCAAATAATGCATGCAGAGCAGAATTAGGCCGATACCCGCTAATGATCAAAATCCAGAAAAGAGACGTTAAATTTTACAACCACCTAAAAGGAAGAGATTCCCAAACATTCCACAACAAACCCATTACCTACAAAAAAATGAAGAAGGAGAAGATTCCACTAAGTAAGCTGGTCCAGGGGCTCTGTTCACAAACAGAAACAGACCCCACAAAGCCCCAGGACAGCAACACAATTAGACCCAACCAAATCATGAGAAAACAAAAAGATAATTACTTGACATATTGGAAAGAATTAACAATAAAACTGAGCAAACTGGAATAGAGAGTACACTAAACAGAGAGTACACAGTGGCAGAATACCTGACCACTGTGACTGACTCAAACTTAAGGAAAGCTTTGAGTATGTACAGACTCAGTGAGCATAGCTTACTATTGAGAAAGGCTGCCGTGGGCAGACATGGCTCTCAACAGAAGACAGGCTATGTGCACACTGCCCACAAAATGAGGTGGAAACTGAGCTGCACTTCATGACCTCCTGCCAAATGTATGACCAACTTAGAGACACGTTTCCCTCAGATTACACAGATCCACAAAGAATTTGAAAACAAACCCAATGCCGATAGAGAAAGAGAGGATCTGAAAGTCTCCAAAGTGCCTCTTATCTCTTTTGTCATCTCTTGATCAGGTCTGTTGTTCAATCGCTCATGCTGCTGGGGCCCTGCATCACTGAAAAACTGCATTCTACATTTTCATCTACACTTTTTCACCTGATCCAGTAGAAGATTTCTCTCCCAACAATTGTAAAGTGAATAAATTATAATTGGGTCATTTTGGTCCCTTTTATTCTACTTTTTAATCAGTATTCCCATTTCCTATTGTTTTACAGGATTAAGTGATGTACTGTGGCTGTTATGACTTTTTATTCAACCTTTAACCAGGTAAGTAATTGGGAACAAATATCCAATAAAAAAGGTGATGATATTCCAGTCAGACTATAAGACACAAAGTAAGTGGCTGAAAGATGCCTGTTCCCAGATTGTTCTGCTCCTGCATCCTTCCCTCCCCCTCGCCTGCAGGCCTTTTGTTAGATGTCTCTGGGTGCTTTAGTCCAGGCTTTTCCTGCCTCTCTACTGCTGATGGAAGGGATTGGTCATGTTCATTTATACAACAGGTGAGCCAGCCCAGCTGCTTCCTGTATGATCCTACCTCAACAGCTGTCATACAGACACACACACACAAATGCATACGTACACATACACATACACATACACACAAACATGCATGCACGCATACACACACACACAAACATACACACGCACCCTCCCCCCCACAAACAAATGTTCAACAAAAAAGTGACTCTCTACTCCACACCATACATTTTTGTTGCATCTAGCTATTATAATATATAAAACTGAATTTAATGCAGTTCACTAGATTTCTGATGTTTTGACACCCTGTCTGTTCATTATAATGACTATATATCTCTTCTAATGAGTTGGCTGGACTGGTAGATTTATCATCTGTCACTGTAATTTTCCATGCTGTCATGCAGGTGAATGAGGACCCAAAAGCGACTTGGCGAAAACAGAGTATTTAATCCAGAATAAACTTTACAAAACAAAAAGCATAATACTACACGTAAAGACAAGAACAGACTGGAGACTTGATCGAGAACTGCAGGTTGCCTCGGGAAGGCACTTGAACCTAGCAGACTCAGACACCTGCTCACCACGCAGCATCTGAGGGAAACACGACACGACAGGGCAAAACATTGACACAGCACGGTGAATTATAAATGAGGATCCGACAGGGCAGGTACGGGAAACAAGGAGAGAAATAGGGACTCTAATCAGGGAAAAGGATCGGGAACAGGTGTGGGAAGACTAAATGATGATTAGGGGAATAGGAACAGCTGGGAGCAGGAACGGAACGATAGAGAGAAGAGAGAGCGAGAGAGTGAGAGAGGGAGGGGGAGAGAGAGGGATAGAAAGAGGGAAAGAACCTAATAAGACCAGCAGAGGGAAACGAATAGAATGGGAAGCACAGGGACAAGACATGATAATAAATGACAAAACATGACACATGCACCGTTGTGACGGTCATGACATTCGGCCCTTAGATGTACCTTATGAATTGCCTTATTTGCAGGAGACCAACAGATCAGTATTTACTCAAGTAATTGAATGGAAGGGGCCTATTTCATTATTTATTTTACCTTTATTAAACTAGGCAAATCAGTTAAGAACAAAATCTTATTTACAATGACCACCTACGGTCAAACCCGGACGACACTGGGCCAACTGTGTGCCATCCTATGGGATTCCTAATCACGGCCGAATGTGATACAGCCTTAGACCGCTGCACCACATAGGAGCCCAAATAGCCTATTTTGTAATCATAAAGAAGAGACAGAGTGATTGAGTGAATGAGAGGTTATTAGAGGCGCGATGGCGGTACAGCTAAGAGGGCTGTGCTTACCATCAAGTAAACTTGGGTAATCTCATGACTCTGTATCAAAAGGTAGATTTTTTGGGGGGGAGGGGGCAGATTTTTAACCCTATCACAAACCTTAACCCTTACCTTAACCATTCGTAATGACTGCCTAAACTTAACAGGGGACACAGGTAAGGTTGCCTTGTGAGAATTTGTTGGTGAGTGGGTAACCCACTTCTGTCATCTGTCCTATTAGCCAACGTGTAATCATTGGAGAATAAACTGGATGAGCTCCATTTGAGACTATCCTTCCAATGGGACACTAAAAACGGTATTATCTTGTTTCACGAGTCGTGGCTGAATGACAACATGGATAACACACAGTTGGCTGGCTTTTCTATGCATCGGCAAGATAGAACAGCAACCTCTGGTATGACAAGGGGTGGTGGTCTGTGTCTATTTGTCAATAACAGCTTGTGAGAAAAATCTAATATTAAGGAAGTCTCAAGGTTTTCCTCGCTTGAGGTAGAATATCCCATTATAAGCCGTAGACCACACTATTTTTGCAGCTGTCTATTTACCACCACAAACCGATGCTGGTGCTAAGACCGGACTCAAAGAGATGTATAAGGCCATAAGCAAACAAGAAAATGCTCATCCAGAGGTGGTGCTCCTAGTGGCCTGGGACATTAATGCAGGCAAACTTAAATCCGTTTGACCTATTTTCTACCAGCATGTCACATGTGCACCCAAAGGAGAGAGTACCTTTACTCCACAAAGAGACACGTACAAACCTCTCCCTCGCCCTCCATTTGGCAAATATGGCCATAATTCTATCCTCCTGATTCCTGCGTACAAGCAAAAACTAAAGCAGGAAGTAACAGTGACTCGCTCAAAATGGAAGTGGTCAGATGACGCAGATGCTAAACTACATGACTGTCTTGCTAGCACAGACTGGAATATGTTCCGGGATTCATCTGATGGCATTGAGGAGTATACCACATCAGTCACCGGCCTCATCAATAAGTGCATCGATGACGTCATCCCCACAGTGACCGTATGTACATACCCCAATGGAATACAGGCAACATCTGCCCTGAGCTAAAGAGTAGAGCTGCCGCCTTCAAGGAGTGGGACTCTATCGCGGACACTTGGAAAAAAATCCCGCTATGCGCTCAGACAAACCATCAAGCAGGCAAAGCGTCAATACAGGACTAAGATTGAATCCTACTACACCGGCTCCGACGCTCGTCGGATGTGGCAGGGAATGCAAACTATTACAGACTACAAAGGGAAGCCCAGGTGAGGGCTGCCCAGGGACATGAGCCTACCAGACGAGCTAAATTACTTCTATGCAAGCTTTGTGGCAAGCAAAACTGAAGCATGCATGAGAGCACCAGCTGTTCCAGATGACTGTGTGATCCCGCTCTCCATAGCTGCTGTGACTAAGACCATTGAACAGGTCAACATTTGCAAGGCTACAGTGCCAGACGGATTACCAGGACGTGTACTCAGAGCATGCGCTGACCAACTGGCAAGAGTCTTCACTGACATTTTCAACATGTCCCTGTTCTAGTCTGTAATGTCTACATGTTTCAAGCAGACCAGCATAGTCCCTGTGCCCAAGAATACCCAGGTAACCTGCTTAAATGACGACCGACCCGTAGCATGTCTGTAGCCATGAAGTGCTTTGAAAGGCTATTCATGGCTCACATCAACATCATCATCCCAGAAACCCTAGATCCACTCCAATGTGCATACCACCCCAACAGATCCACAGATGATGCAATCTCTATTGCACTCCACACTGCCCTTTCCCACCTGGACTAAAGGAACACCTACGTGAGAATGCTGTTCATTGAGTACAGTTCAACACCATAGTGCCCTCAAAGCTCATCACTAAGCTAGGGACCATGAGACTAAAGATCTCCCTCTGCAACTGGATCCTGGACTTCCTGATGGGCCACCCCCATGTGGTAAGGTTAGGCAACAACACATCTGCCACACTGTTCCTCAACACTGGGGCCCCTCAGGGGTGCGTGCTTAGTCTCCTCCTGTATTCCCTGTTCACCCACGATTGCATGGCCAAGCACGACTCCAACACCATCATTAAGTTTGTCAACCACACATCAGTGGTAGGCATGATCACTAAAAGCAATGAGACAGCCTATAGGGAGGTCAGAGACCTGACAGAGTTGTGCCAGGACAACAACCTCTCCATCACCTCAATCAAGACAAAGGAGATGATCGTTGACTACAGGAAAAGGAGGGCCAAGCACGCCCCAATATCGTCTATTTGGCTGTAGTGGATCTGGTTGAGAGCTTCAAGTTCTTTGTTGTTCACATCCCAACAAACACACCAAGACAATCATGAAGAGGGCACAACAACACATATTCCCCCTCAGGAGACTGAAAAGATTTAGTATGGATCCACAGATCCTCAAAATGTTAAACAGCTGCACCATCCTAACTGGTTGCATCACCGCCTGGTATGGCAACTGCTCAGACACCGGCAGCAAGGTGCTACAGAGGGTAGTGCATACGGTCCAGTATATCACTGGCGCCAAGATACCTGCCATCCAGGACCTCTATGCAATGTGGTCTCAGAGGAAGGCCCTACAAATTGCCAAAGACTCCAGCCAATCTAGTCATAGACTGTTCTCTCTGCTACCGCACTGCAAACGGTCTAGTTCCAAAAGGCTTTTTAACAGCTTCTACCCCCGAGCCATAAAACTGCTGAACAGCTAATCAAATGGCTACCCAGACTATTTGCATTGACCCCCCCCCCTTTTTTTACACTGCTGCTACTGGCTGTTTATTATCTGTAATATATGCATAGTCACTTTACCCCCTGTATATAGCCTGTTATTGTTATTTTATTGTAAAAAAATGTTTTTTGTCTCATATGGTGCTACACAGTAAACCGGCTGTCACGTTTTCTTCCATGTTCTTTATGATGATATACAGCAGTGGTATCTGGCCGAACCATGTAAACGAGAACTCTAAGTAGCACAATCAATGAAGAGAAGTTGATGTCCAAAGCTGATCTATTTTTACACTGGGCATGTGTCATTTTATGTATTCTGTGTGGGTCAAATCCTGCAACCTAATCTCTTAAACAAAAATAGGTATGTTTAATTGCTCTTCTTGTCTGGAGAGAAGTTTGCAGATGCCTGATGTGGAGAGATTGGCCCTGCGGTGACCCAAGACAAGCGTGACTGCTGTGTATGTTGCCACCTCCAATGAGCAGTCAACCAATCGAAAGGAAATAAATGTAACACCTGATAACAGGTTATATATACAGCGCATTCAGAAAGATTCCAGAACCCTTGACATTTTCCACTTGTTTTATACGTTACAGCCTTATTCTAAAATGGATTAAATAAAATTGTAAAAATCAGCAATCTACACACAATCCCCCATAGTGACAAAGAGAAAACAGGTTTTTAGAATTGTTTGCAAATGTATTCAATAGAAAAAACAGAAATACCTTATTTACGTAAGTATTCAGACCCTTTGCTATGAGACTCGAAATTGAGTTCAGGTGCATCCTGTTTCCATCGATCATCCTTGAGATGTTTCTACAGCTTGTTTGGAGTCCACTTGTGGTAAATTCAATTGATTGGACATGATTTGGAAAGGCACATACCTGTTTATGTAAGGTCACTCAGTTGACAGTGCATGTCAGAGCAAAAACTATTCGTGAGGTCAAAAAAGTTGTCTGTAGAGCTCCGAGACAGGATTGTGTCGAGGCAAAGATCTGGCGAAGGGTACCAAAAAATGTCTGCAGCATTGAAGTTCCCCAAGAACGCAGTGGCCTCCATCATTCTTAAATAGATGAAGTTTGGAACCACCAAGACTCTTCCTAGAGCTGGCCGCCCGGCCAAACGGAGCAATGGGGGAGAAGGGCCTTGGTGAGGGAGGTGACCAAGAATCCGATGGTCACACTGACAGAGCTCTAGAGTTCCTCTGTAAAGATAGAAGAACCTTGCAGAAGGACAACCATCTATGCAGCACTCCACCAATCAGGCCTTTATGTTAGAGTGGCCAAACGGAAGCCACTCCTCAGTAAAAGGTTTGTCAAGAGGCACCTAAAAACTATCAGACCATGAGTAACAAGATTCTCTGATCTGATGAAACCAAGATTTAACTCTTTGGCCTGAATGCCAAGCGTCATATCTGGAGGAAACCTGGCACCATCCCTACGGTTAAGCATGGTGGATGCAGCATCATGCTGTGGGGTTGCTTTTCAACAGCAGGGACTGGGAGACTATTCAGAATCGAGGCAAAGTTGAACGGAGTAAAGTACAGAGACATCCTTGATGAAAACCTGCTCCAGAGCGCTCAGGACCTCAGACTGGGACGAAGTTTCACCTTCCAACACCTTCCCTAGAGCAAACAGCCAAGACAATGCAGAAGGGGCTACGGGACAAGTCTCTGAATGTCTTTGAGTGGCCGAGCCGAGCCCGGGCTTGAACA